>NW_027128087.1:0-5403 GCF_037325665.1 Littorina saxatilis
GGTTACAAGGACGCAGTTATACGCCTTACAATTCTTACAAATGTACAACCTTGCGTACACAAGATGCGACACATTTAAACGAGTGAATGGGACTTGTGAAGTAAGCAGCAATTGTACAAAGCAAAGTGTTCTTTATGTTTATACACACCTTCTCCAACTCCAATATGTCCACTTTTTGGTTGTGAGCAACATTTTACAATGTTGAAATGTGTTTCGGCTGTTTCGGGGTTGCAGTCACTAACGGTTATTGATTCTACGGGTATGTTAATTTGATCATTTTGATATGCACCATTCACTGATGATAAAGATCATGATCTCGCAGCAGAAGGAAGCATTCATGATAAAACAAAAATCTCAAGGAAGGGGTGCGGGGAAGGAGGGGGGGGGGGTGGGGCGAGGGGGGTTATAACCTATATATATATACAGTGATCTGCAGATCAAAGTGTGTGTATGCATGCGTGCGTGCTTGTGTGCGTGCGTGCGCGCGCGCGTGTATGTGCGTGCGTGCGTGCATGCGTACGTGCGTGCTTGAGAGTGTCTACGTTTGCGCGCGCATGCGCGTGTATGTGTTTGTGTGTGTGTGTGTGTGTGTGTTCGTGTGTGCGTGTGCGTGTGTGTGTGTGTGTGTGTGTGTTTGTGTGTGTGTATGTGTGTGTGTGAGTGTGTGTGTGCGTGTGTGTTAGTATGTGTGTGTGTGTGTGTATGTGTGTGTGTGTGTGTGTGTGTGTGTGTGTTTTAAACTGTAGCTTCTTTTTGAGCCTTCAAAGACTCTGCTTTACAAACGAACTATTTGAACAGTTACTTGATAAGTGTTCTTCCCACTTGGTAATGTCATTCAAGTATGCCATTATATCTATCAAACTAAGTCCAGTGGTTTACAGTTTGAAAAGAACTTGTTTTCATTGAAGGTTGGTTCAAGGTGAAGTGCTGGTATATAAACTATTGTGTCACTGCCGTACCGTCTTTTGGCACAAGCTGCGGAATAGTAGGGGGAGTCAGTCAGATCACCATGGATTCATTCAGAGTTACCGTCCTTGTTACCATGGCTTCCTTAAGTCTGTGCATTGTTCATGGAGGTATGTCGTCGACACACTTTGCTTGTTTGTTTGTGTGCACGTTGGTTCATTTGGTTGGTTTGGTGTTTGTTTGTTTGTGTGTGTGCGCGTTGGTTCATTTGGTTGGTTTGGTGTTTGTTTGTTTGTGTGTGTGCGTTGGTTCATTTGGTTGGTTTGGTGTTTGTTTGTTTGTTTGTTTGTTTGTGTGCGCGTTGGTTCATTTGATTGGTTTGGTGTTTGTTTGTTTGTGTGCGCGTTGGTTCATTTGGTTGGTTTGGTGTTTGTTTGTTTGTTTGTTTGTTTGTGTGCGCGTTGGTTCATTTCGTTGGTTTGGTGTTTGTTTGTTTGTTTGTTTGTTTGTGTGCGCGTTGGTTCATTTCGTTGGTTTGGTGTTTGTTTGTTTGTTTGTTTTTGTGCGCGTTGGTTCATTTGGTTGGTTTGGTGTTTGTTTGTTTGTGTGCGCGTTGGTTCATTTCGTTGGTTTGGTGTTTGTTTGTTTGTTTGTTTGTTTGTGTGCGCGTTGGTTCATTTCGTTGGTTTGGTGTTTGTTTGTTTGTTTGTTTGTGTGCGCGTTGGTTCATTTCGTTGGTTTGGTGTTTGTTTGTTTGTGTGCGCGTTGGTTCATTTCGTTGGTTTGATGTTTGTTTGTTTGATTGATAGGCGTTTTGCGTAATGTTAGCTTGTTCGTTTGTTCGAGTCTTTTTTTTTCAAACACGAATATTGGATGTCGATACTTGATTAAGATATTATAGAAACCGTCTACCATATCAAGGATCATGTTTGCAGTTACAACATCGTTGTACATAAACCAGCCTAATAAGTTGACAGAATAAACAATCTTCTAAAAGGACCTTTTGAGGTAAACAGGCTGTGAATAATCTATATTCAACTAATGATTGCTTGACTGGGTGGTCGATTTATGGATTGACAGGTTGATTGATCGATGTTTTAATTCATTGAAAACAAAAACAATATAATAATAATTGTCAGTAAGTACTGGTGTCACATGACTGATGTGAACCAGTTGATTGGCTAATGGCGATGCGCTTAAATCTGTTAGTGCACTCTTGGAGTGCGCTAACTTTTCCACAGAGCGTATTCTTATGCCCTTTGCCAAAGCGAGACTGTACTCTCATCCTCAGAATTAATTAATGACATGTAGCTTATATTCTCCACAATGCCAAATGACCATAAATTCCCTGCTTCTCAATTAAAGCAGAAGTGGGTTTTTTTCTAACAGATTGCATGTGCCTGTGCCACAGTGCCACTGATCTAAAAATAGAAGCCGCTGTGTTTCATCTAATTTTCGCCGACTTGCATAGATTCTTCTCATATGCCGTGTTAGTGGCATGTAGCTTATCATCCACATTACCAAATGATGAGTTAGTATACAATTCCCAGCGGCTAACTGACTGTTATTCCGATAACGTACCAGCTAGACCAGTGAAGACTGACTCGATCGACTCTGTCATACGTAGCAGACTACACTGACACTGCATCAGTTCAGTAAATGAATGGTTTCCGAATTATTATTTCAAGGCAAGAACAATCGTAATCGAAAACGTGTAGGGTTCAGAACGTTCTTACCATATATAAGACTGATTACCAGCCTGCCTCCTGCGTGCAGACTCAGTGCAGACTGCAGTGGTTCGATTGCCCTAGCCTAGCAGACGACATAAACCCCGCTCAGCAAATTAACATGTTGGGCAAATGTGAACGAAAAAACAATGGGGATATATTATTATTATGGGGAGCTTATATAGCGCGAACCACAACTGTGCTCTCCGCGCTTTACATATTAATTTCTGCCGTTTGAATACGTGTAGGGCTCAGAGCATTCTTACCGTTCATATTTAGTATCAGACTCCCCGATGAGGGAAGATACAACACGAGAAATATGCCACATTTATTTTGAAAATGTGCTAACCGTCGAGTCCTTCGGGGGGTAGTCAATTCAAGGGGGGTCACACCGCACAGTCAATCCGTCGAAGCTCGACTGGAGGTTTTGAATCGCAAATAACGAAGAGCACAGTCCTTTCTCCGAGTTCAAATGAGGTCTCTCTGAAAGATCATCACTGTTCAGCTTAACGCTACACTGGAATTTACCAACAGAAATTAAAATGCGTGTGACGAAAGCACGACACACTTGAGACACCCCACACAAAAGTAGATCTTACTGTACACGACCTGACCACACAGTTATGCCTATTCAAATGCGCGAAGCAAAATGTGCGTTTGGAATCTTCTTTTTTCTATGGCGGTACTGACAATATCGTTATTGAAACAATCCCAGTGCACTAAGGGATTTATAGAGCAAATCTCGAACATAATTATTGAACTGAGCGCTATGCGCTTCGTTCAATAATGAATTTTCTCGATTTGCTCTATAAATCCCTTAGTGCACTGGGATGTCTCCATAACTTAAATAATAATGGAACATTTATATAGCGCTTCCCCACAGATTAATTGTATGATCGATTGTTTGATTGCTTGATTGCTTGATTGACATATTGATTATTTGATTGATAGAGTGATAGAGTGGGCGATAGAGCGAGTGAGTGAGTGATATATCGAGCGATATAGTGAGTGATTCATTTGCATACTATGTACACAGTTCACTCTGACCTAAAATGTAAATTAGATTGGCACAATCTACCAATCCAGGTAGCTTGCAATGGGTTTTTTGAGAAGTCAATAGGTACAAACTGTTATGTTGACAAACGAGCTGTACTTTGGTTTAGCTATTCGAGTTATTTGCAGCCGTGACATGTGCCATTGATTGCAAATTGGTTTATTAGTGTTAGGTCCACCAATATGAACATGTGTGTAAATTAGTATTGTTTTGGTCACGTAAAATACGTCTTTGCTTGAGTGCGTGTCCTAGTTGTATATGTTAAATTGTTTCATGGGATTAGTTAGTTAGTTCGTTCATGGGCTGAAACTCCCACGGCTTTTACGTGTATGACAGTTTTTACCCCGCCATTTAGGCAGCCATACCCCGCTTTCGGAGGAAGCATGCTGGGTATTTTCGTGTTTCGTTAACCCACCGAACTCTGACATGGATTACAGGATCTTTTTCGTGCGCACTTGGTCTTGTGCTTGCGTGTTCACACGGGGGTGTTCGGACACCGAGGAGAGTCTGCACACAAAGTTGACTCTGAGAAATAAATCTCTCGCCGAACGTGGGGACGAACTCACGCTGACAGCGGCCAACTGGATACAAATCCAGCGCGCTACCGACTGAGCTACATCCCCGCCCTGTTTCATGGGATGAATTTTGAATACATTTTTTGTAAACCAATTGGTCGATCGACGCGCTAATTAATCTACGTATCAATAGATCTTCTGAAACTGAGTTAGGTCATTGGCCAAAGATTGCTTGTCTGTAGCCACTCCCTGCACATGTTGCAGCTATCGTGCCTTGCCCCTTCAACCCGTGTACCAATGGTGGTGTGTGTGACTACAGCGCCTTCACCTTCAGCTGTATCTGTGGTCCTGACTTTGTGGGTACTTACTGCCAAACCCGTAAGTAGCCTTGTTCCTTTCATGTCCAGATTTCATTGTTGTGTGAAAATGAGGGCCAGCACCTTTCAGCCCTGAATGTTTGATCCGCGGTACAAGGGTTCGAATCCGGGCCGACACGGACATGGGCCAAGGTAATGTACAGACTCAACGACGGTATCCATGTCACACCCCCGTGTCAACAGTTTGGCACGTCAAAGACCTCGGTCATTCTGTGAGAAGTGCAGATGGCTGATTACACCTAACCACGCACACACCTGGGTAGCGCCACTCCCTTGCTGTAAGGTTTTTTTCGGGGAGGAAGCGACCCGAATTTCTAGCAATGGGAAAATAAAGTAATGCAAATGAAAATTGAAAAAAAAAGAATGCAGGAGTATAATGTGACCCTCCACCACGAAATGAGTCGCATGTCACCTCGCGCGGTTCTGCGCTAGGCAAAATATAAGCCCGGGGGGGTCACTAGTAACAGTGTGAGGGTCACCATAGTCACAGGCTTATAACTCGAAAAGTGTTCACTCTTTTCTAAAACGGTTTTCACCACTAGATAGAGAATAAAACCTTCTTTCAGAAAATGTAACAAATATGAAAATCATGAAAAGGTGACGTCATGCGACTCATTTCGTGGTGGAGGGTCACATATATGCACCATAACAAACGACGAACGTCAAGAACAATTTTAACATGACAAATGGTAAAGCTGACTTCCGAGAAAGCGATTTATTGAAACGTAAAAGCCCCCGAAAAGAAGGTATGAATAAAAGAACTTTCAATTATTTAATACAAACATTCGTAATGGTCTTGTCAATTTATGGACGGACATACACAT
>NW_027128088.1:0-42500 GCF_037325665.1 Littorina saxatilis
CCGAGGTCTTTGACCAGCAATCAAACTCAGATTGTATTCAAGCGCTGAGCAAAACAAACATAATCCCATCGAATTAAATTCCATTGCCTTTGCTTACATTGATAGCAGGGGCATAAACTGTCTGAAATAAGCAGTGAGACACCCACACAAAGATTGTCTAGATATTTACAGTGGAACCCCCCTTTTTGAGACCCCCGCCCCCCCCCCCCCCCCCCGAACTAACCCCCCCCCCCTTGCCCTCTAAGACCTTGTTTTTTTGGGAAGATTTTTTGTTCATAACCTCAGTAAATTGACCTCAATTTTAAGACACCCCACATTTTAAGACCCGATTTTTGGCTCACGTAAGTGTAGCCTATGCGATGATAAACTTTGTCTGTCTGTGCGTGTGTGTGTGTGTGTGTGTGTGTGTGTGTGTGTGTGTGTGTGTGTGTGTGTTTATCCTACATACGTGAGAGAGACACTAATACTCGTTCAAATCACACGTGTGTATATCATGTAAATGAGGTCATGTCAAGCAAGTCTGGCAGGGACCTGTTTTTCCACTGCTTATGATGCCAAAGTCACCGAGACAAGCGTCATTATAGAAACAAAAATTGCGCTCGCTAATTACCCTCGATGAATCTTTAGAACTAACACGTCACGCCACACTTTCAGAGTGACGTTTCTTTGCTTTGACGTAATAGATTGTACGAGGCTTTAGAAGAGACCTGCAAGACATTTTCAGTAAAATACACGTAAGTACAGTATGTAGGATAAACAGAATACTACATGGCTTGCTGTGTCGTACCAGATTTACACTCGTTGCTTTTTCAAATAGTGAACAGCTCGCTTTCGCTCGCAGTTCAATATTTAAAAAAAAAACTCGTGTAAATCTGGTACGACACAGCAAGCCATGTAATATTCTCTATGTATGTGATAGAAACTTTAACATTTGAAGACGTCACATTATGGCGTAAGAGGGTTAGACGTCACGCGAAGGAATTACTGAAAGTCTCGGTCATTGTTATTTTGAGCGGGCCGAGACTAGTTGGCTGTCGTGTCCCTGTAAGTAGGCTACATGCAGACAGACAGATCTAGATCTAGTGTCTCGCTTGTTACTGTTTGTCGATTTCTTACGTGAGCCTTGAAGGCTTCGCCTCTTGTCTAAGATGTTTGCAGGTCCTGAATTAGGGGTTCCACTATCCTGCAGATATGACGGTGGTGAGCGTTTTGCAGAGTGAAAGTTTGTCCATCTCAGAGCATGGAGTTTCCATAAAATTCGGGTTTGGAGTGGCTAGGGCGCCGGCCGGACTTCGGGTGAAGTGGATGTCATTCTCCCGGGCGGCTACAACCCTTGTCTACATTCTCATTTATCTATAGACTGCAGATTAGTGGGAGGATAAGAGAGAGGAGAAACTGAGGTGGAGGAGAGGGAGAGGGAGAGGGGGGGGGGGGGAATGAGAGAGGGAGAGAGAGGGGGAGAAAGGTAGAGGAAGAGAGAGAGCGAGAGGGGGAGAGAGTGAAAAAGAGAGAGAGTGAGAGATAGAGAGAGACAGAGAAACAGAGACAGACAGAGAGAGGAAGAGAGAGAGAGAGAGAGAGAGAGAGAGAGAGAGACAGACAGACAGACAGACAGCCAGCCAGCCAGTCAGCCAGCCAGCCAGCCAGACAGATACAGACTGACAGAGACAGAGGAAGAACTGAGGTTGGAGAGGGAGAAATAAGTTGGCCTTTTACGGAAGTGGTAATTGTTATTCTCTCTACTGCTATTCTTTTACTTTTGTCTTCACTCTCGGCCTTAAAGATAGACACAGAAGATCAGTAAGACAAACTGACATGGAACGATCTACGATTCCGCTAAATCTACGCTGGGGCAGCCACAAACAAGTCGCGCAAGGCGAAAATACAACATTTAGTCAAGTAGCTGTCGAACTCACAGAATGAAACTGAACGCAATGCAACGCAGCAAGACCGTATACTCGTAGCATCGTCAGACCACCGCTCACGGCAAAGGCAGTGAAATTGACAAGAAGAGCGGGGTAGTAGTTGCGCTGAGAAGGATAGCACGCTTTTCTGTACCTCTCTTCGTTTTAACTTTCTGAGCGTGTTTTTAATCCAAACATATCATATCTATATGTTTTTGGAATCAGGAACCGACAAGGAATAAGATGAAAGTGTTTTTAAATTGATTTGGAAAATTTTATTTTGGTAATAATTTTTATATATTTAATTTTCAGAGCTTGTTTTTAATCCAAATATAACATATTTATATGTTTTTGGAATCAGCAAATGATGGAGAATAAGATAAATGTAAATTTGGATCGTTTTATAAAAAAAATATTTTTTTTACAATTTTCAGATTTTTAATGACCAAAGTCATTAATTAATTTTTAAGCCACCAAGCTGAAATGCAATACCAAAGTCCGGGCTTCGTCGAAGATTACTTGACCAAAATTTCAACCAATTTGGTTGAAAAATGAGGGCGTGACAGTGCCGCCTCAACTTTTACGAAAAGCCGGATATGACGTCATCAAAGACATTTATAAAAAAAATGAAAAAAACGTATGGGGATATCATACCCAGGAACTCTCATGTAAAATTTCATAAAGATCAGTCCAGTAGTTTAGTCTGAATCGCTCTACACACACACACACACACACACACACACACACACGCACAGACACACACACACACACCACACCCTCGTCTCGATTCCCCCCTCTACGTTAAAACATTTAGTCAAAACTTGACTAAATGTAAATACGTATACCCATGCTCACTCCAATGTGTACGCACGTACGTACTACACAGACACAGACAGACAGACAGACAGACACACACACACACACACACACACACAAATCCTCCCCCCCCCCCCCCCCACACACACACACACCTCGCCAAGCCCAAAGGATAAGGATAATATTACACCAGACAACAACGCATAACTGAGTGACTGTCAACCAGTACATAAGGAATAGTCACAGACACCGTCAGTTGAAATGGAGATAAACACGACAACGCCCAAATGGTGCCCAAATGGTGCCCAAAACAGTGCCAAGCAGATTGAAAATGCGGAACCAATCTTGATTCCAGCAGAGTCACGATAAAAACCGCTAGAACCATGTACACACTTGTCCTGCCAAGGTGACTTCCGAGTGCTATCGTGGCATTTGGAGTGTACAGGTGTGGGAGCGAAGATTGAGGCGGAGGGGGTCGGGTGAGGGTGTGTGCGATAAGGAGCGAGTATGTGTGTAGGGGTAGGGTGTGGGTGGGGTGGGGTGCCGACGGGGGTATTATGGTCAGTGTTAACGTACGTGAAGTGCTCTGAAGCGGAGGTGTCAGATTTTCAAGATTTTGATTGTTCTAAGAGGCCATAGTGATGAGTGTCGGACAACACTTCAAATAACACCTCAAAATCTACCAAGCCTTAGCTTATCTCTTAACAAGTTCAGCATTCAAAGAACTCATAGGCATGAGTATTTGACAATCATTTAAAGTTATCTGAACTTATCAGGTCACATAACACCTCTCGCACGATTCAAGATATGAATTACTTTAAACGGCCTATAATCAAGAGCATTAGACAACAGTTCCAGTGTCAACATTAAACTGACCGAGTCCCTCCCTCTTCCAAACAAGATACATGTTTGCGGCTACAAACCAGTCAACTCCAATGCAATACAATACAATACAATACAATACAATACAATACAATACAATACAATACAATACAATACAATACAATACAATACAATACAATTTCAATACAATACCATACCATACCATACCATACCATACCATACCATACCAGACCAGACCAGACCAGGCCATGCCAGGCCATGCCAGGCCATGCCATGCCATGCCATGCCATGCCATGCCATGCCATGCCATGCCATGCCATGCAATGCCATGCAATACCATGCAATACAATACCATGCCATACAATACCATGCCATGCCATGCAATGCAATACAATACAATACCATGCAATACAATACCATGCAATACAATACCATGCAATACAATACCATACAATACAATACCATACAATTTACTTCATGTATGCGGTAATAGTACCAATGGAATTTACTGAATAAACTTGTTTAAACCAATACAATACAATACCATACCATACCATACCATACCATACCATGCCATGCCATGCCATGCCATGCCATGCCATGCCATGCCATGCCATGCCATGCCATGCCATGCCATGCCATGCCATGCCATGCAATGCCATGCAATACCATACAATACCATGCAATACCATACCATACCTTACCATATGTAAGTACAATACCATACCATATGTAAGTGCAATACAATACAATACAATACAATACAATACAATACAATACAATACAATACAATACAATACAATACAATACAATACAATACAATACAATACAATACAATACAATGCAATATGTAAGTGCAATACAATATGTAAGTGCAATACAATACAATACAATATGGAAGTGCAATACAATACAATATGTAAGTGCAATACAAAACAATACAATACAATACAATATGTAAGTGCAATACAATACAATATGTAAGTGCAATACAATACAATATGTAAGTGCAATACAATACAATATGTAAGTGCAATACAATACAATATGTAAGTGCAATACAATACAATATGTAAGTGCAAAGACTGTAATGCACTGTATCGCAAGGCAAAACGAGGCAGTTGATACAATTACTCTTTATTATCTAAAAAAAAAAAAATTAGATTGAATCCTGTTGTACAGCTGTTAAAGTTGTGTCTTTATTCAATCAGTCGACCGATCAGGGATGTTCATCGGTCAATGGGCGGTTCTGATGAGGTTATGCCCCCTCTTTCTTTCGGCTGGTAACTGGCGCCACCTCGCGGCAAGATCACACGAGAAAGGAAAACAAACTTGCATTGGTCCCAAATAGCATATCGGTTTGGTAACTGTTCGTGAGTAAGTCGTGCATTTTATACGGTAAACAGACAATGGTCGGTTCTGGTGAGGTTATGCCCCTTCTTTAAGTTTCGGCTGGTAACTGGCGCCACCTCGCGGCAAGATCACAGGAGTTGTCTCGCGTTATCACCCCAGAAGCGCTCTTTGGTTTAAACAATGTTTATACACATTCAACTTTACAAAAAACATGGAATGTCGTATACATCAAAAGGATCACAACAAGTTAAACTAATACATTTCATCAGTCAGTTCTGTTTGAGGCTGAGTTGCTCAGTCTTTTAAACAAACACTAGACCCATGCAGTACTAAAACAGAAAACATGTAAATGATCATTTCATAAAGCGCAGCCTTTGCACAGATCAATGCATTCACAATATGTCTCCGAAAGCGGCGTATGGCTGTCTAAATGGCGGGGTATAAACGGCCATACAAGTAAAAGCCGTTGGGGATTCAGCCCATGAACGAAGAACAAGATTCACAATATCGGAAAGACGACGACAATAATGACGACAGCAAAGATACAAATGATAACGATGTGACAGCAGACATTCAATTTCAGTCCATGCATGGTCTCAAAGCTCGGGGAAAAACACACCGAAAGTGAAGTATCTTGTTTGCCTTCTCAGCACGCAGCTAAATTTGTTTACAGCTAATTATGATAACAACATGTCGCGTGTCTCTTTCGTTTCGCTGAGAATGGGTTTATTCTTGGCATACGTGCTGTGTTGTGATGAAACACTTTCTCGTCCCATTCTGATGATCATCGGTCCACGCTATCGCTCATGTCTCTCTGACAGGATGGATAATTGCTACGCGGAGTCCAGGGAAAGAAAGTGTATAAAATACAGAGTTTTCTCCCATATGTTTTTCGCTAATGTTTCTGATCAAACTGAAGATGAAAGACGAACGTGATTGTAGAATGGCCGACTTCGACAGTGATCTCCGTTCTGTTCTTCACAGTTATGAAAAAGACATCGTTCTAAGGTCAAAACAAGTCGAAATTTTAAGACTGCTGTGGGAAGGAGACCGTGATATTGTTGCATCACTTCCAACTGGTTAGGGAAAAAGTTTCCTCCGCTCCGTAGCCATTTTGTTATGATCACGTGAAAGTTAATTATCACGTGACACTGTTGCCATATTTAGAGTTGATTGCACAGTAAATACATCCGCGAAAGAACTGTCTTACATAACAATTCCTTTGTAATTTAAAAATTACACAAAACCATGAAACATCATTGTCGACGATCGCGAATCTGCATATATCAATAACACATTACGAAAAGCTCTAAATATGTAAATCAATCAATTTCCTCTCCAGAGAAGGAAAAACAAGTCGCGTAATGCGAACATACAACATTTAGTCAAGCTCAGTCGAACTCACAGAATGAAACTGAACGCATTGCTTTTTTTCCGCAAGACCGTACACTCGTACATCGTCTGTCCACCGCTCGTGGCAAAGGGAGTGAAATTAACAGGAACGGACAAGGAATAAGATTAAATTGTTTTTAAGTCGATTTTGGAAATTTAATTTTAATCATAATGTTTATATTTTTAATTTTCAGAGCTTGTTTTTAATCCGAATATAACATATTTATATGTTTTTGGAATCAGAAAATGATGAAAAATACGATAAACGTAATTTTGGATCGTTTTATAAAAAAATAATTTTAATTACAATTTTCAGATTTTTAATGACCAAAGTCATAAATTAATTTTTAAGCCTCCAAGCTGAAATGCAATACCAAAGTCCGGCCTTCGTCGAAGATTGCTTGGCCAAAATTTCAATCAATTTTATTGAAAAATGAGGGTGTGACAGTGCCGCCTCAACTTTTACAAAATGCCGGATATGACGTCATCAAAGACATTTATAGAAAAAAATCAAAACAATTCTGGGGATATCATACCCAGGAACTCTCATGAACAATTTCATAAAGATCGGTCCAGTAGTTTACTCTGAATCGCTCTACACACACACACACACACACACACACACACATACACCACGACCCTCGTCTCGATTCCCCCCTCTACGTTAAAATATTTAGTCAAAACTTGACTAAATATAAAAAGGCATCCTGTCAGGGATAAATGAGACCCGAAGGGAAGTAACTCATTTTACCTGAGTTCAGGATGTTTCTCGTCCTACTTGCAGATCTGATTCTTTCACAATCAGTACTTCTTCTTCTTTTTCTCCTTCGTTCATGGGCTGAAACTCCCATGAACGAATGTTTTTGCACGAGTGGGTTTTTACGTGTATGACCGTTTTTACCCCGCCATTTAGGCAGCCATACGCTGCTTTCGGAGGAAGCATGCTGGGTATTTTTGTGTTTCTATAACCCACCGAACTCTGACATGGTTTACAGGATCTTTTCCGTGCGCACTTGGTCTTGTGCTTGCGTGTACACACGAAGCGGGGTAAGGCACTAGCAGGTCTGCACATAAGTAGCTCAGTTGGTGGAGCACTGGATTTGTGATCCGAGGGCTACGGGTTCGAATCCGGGCCGGGACGGACACGGGTCAACTTCATGTGCAGACTCCAAGACATGTCACCACATGTGCTAACATGAAAGACCTAGGTCATTCTTCTATAACTGCAGGTTGCTGATTACACCTAAACACGCAGACACCTTGGTAGCGCTATCCTGTTGCTGCTAGCTTTCCACTGGGAGGAAGCGACTTGAATTTTTCCAGCCATGGGACAATAAAGTAATCAAAATAAAAAAAAAATAAAAAAGAAAATGTAAGCTTGTTAAAAACCCTGATTTCTTTCCTAAAAGTTAAAAATCTTGACCGCGGGAATGTCCCGGAATAAAACCATCGGAGTATGTGCACTGTTGTACAGTAAACGGTCAAACTAAGGTACAGTTGAACCTGCTCTCACGACCACCTCTCAATGACGACCACCTCTCAATGACGACCACCTCTCAATGACGATCACCTCTCAATGACGATCACCTCTCAATGACGACCACCTCTCAATGACGACCACCTGACCACAGCGACCATACCAAAGGATTCCCAACGCTGGTTTTCCAGTATCACATTTCCATTTGGACCACCTGTCTATAACGACTACGTTCGGTTGGTTCCTTGACTGGTCGTTATCGACAGGTTCGACAGTTTTGCGACAGCACAATGACTTTTCTTTGATACAAAACCCTCAGCATGCCATCAAATCCAGTAGAACTGACCGGTTGGCAATTCTTACCCGTAATCTCCACACAGTAATAACTTGAATAATAATAATAATAATAATAATAATAATAATAATAATAATAATAATAATAATAATAATAATAATAATAATAATAATAATAATAATAATACGAGAATTTATAACGCGCACATATCTCACCACAAGGCGACTCAAGACTGGCCAAGACTTGACATTTCCCTGTTAAACGTGAACACTGTATGCCGATGTCGTCGTGGAATTTTGATGTAACTCGATTCTTGGCGGTTTTGATGTTTTTGAGCTTTAGACTAAGTAAAGCATTCTCCATGAAAAAAATTCTCTTGAATTTGATTGACAATGCTTTATTTAACCTCCTTTTATCCATTGCAGGAACGAATATATACACTATTTCAGATACATATAAAGATTAGCTGTTGAAAACGAGTTACGCTAACATTCCACGATATATATACAGAGTTGTTGTCAGCCATTTTACGAAAGAGCACATTGACTTTTGGATTATTCACCTCCCTTGTCTGGGCTTTTGTTGGTGCTATTTCGCGAGGGAGTGCATGTCGAGAATTTCTTTCCCCCGAGAGGACCTACGGGTCAAGAGGTTGAGGATTCCAAGAGCAGGTCATAAAACGCACGTATTCATTCCTAGAGAGTAGCAAGCGATTTCAATGCTTAGACATAACAAACACTTTTATTGACAGCAGATACCATCATATTAATGCTTAAAATAGATGCCTTTCATTCGCTTAATGGGAAACACATTTTAGGTCCGAGATAAACCATACGACCAATTTTGTCCAACTTTCGAGACAAACATGCAACAACAACAACAACAACAACAATAACACGCGATCACTTGTGGCCCTGCTGCTGTAGGACGGATATATGCAGTGATTTTTGTATTTCACATCTGGGACAATTAAGACTGAATCGCATTATGATTGGCACATTTTAAGTATCAACTGGTATGCAAATACGAGTATTTGGGTTTCAAAGATGAACGCAAATCGCTACCTGCCGCAGGAAACGTTGAACGCTGTATTATACATGTACGTACATGTATGCTCTCTTGCCCCCCCCCCCCCTTGTTTCATTCCCTTCTTTCATTTATTTCTGCCCGATGTGATAGACTTCTGTCCATTTTTATGTTAACTGTTGTAATTGTCTCCTATGTTCATTAAATATAGACATGAAAAGAATAAAGACAGGAATGAACGGCCTTCATGCTCTAAGCCTCTTTGTGTTTATTCTTCTTTTCTGATTTACAAACTTGTGATTTTTTGTCGGTCAGACGGTTAATATTTATCCATACAATGACTATGTCTCTCTACATTCCACTTTGCTGTCTTATGTATCTCGGGCCTTCCATAAAATTGCACTTCCCCTAAGTGTAGACCGAGTGACACGATCCACAAAACTTTCGATTCATGGCTGAAGGACTGGCTTAGAGGAAGAGTCTGATTTAGAGATGACTTTGACGCGTTATGTAGATAAAGCAAAAAAAGTTCGAGTTGACCAAATGTTGAATTAAGGATTAAAGGATTGACGTTTAAAAAGCCGGTCGTGTAAGGAATCTGAGGTCGGTTGGAGCGATAGATAGTCCTCTGTTTTGAAAACGAAAGTCTAAGTGGGTTCATAAAAGCATGTACGTGTGTGTGAATGAAGAAATAGATTAATCGAAAGGGGTAGTACTATATATATATATATGCCACCCTATATCTTCTGAATACAATCTTGTTCAAATCAAAGGGACAGGGGCACATTTTTTATCCGAATGTATAATTATCTGTTTCACTTTTTTTCATTACTGTCTTTTTTCTTTTAAATGTAAACCAAGTATAAATAATACAGTAGACTCCGCTTAATAAGGTCACCTTGGTGCAGGACAAAAGTGGCTATATTAAGCAGGTGGATTTAATAAAAGGAACTCATGGTTTTCAGGCAAACAGAGCCGTAAAACAAAGGAGAGACATTCTGTGTGCATCTCTTTTATTAAACAGAAAAACATCCTTACAAAAGCTAATAAAATAGCATTAGAGAGACAACTTAACGATTTTGATAAACAGCTTATTCATGAAGCAAATAAAGCAAATAAAGCAAAAAGCGCTCAAATCCGTTCTCGATAAAAGTTTATAGCAGAGGGATAGAAAAATACCAGAGATAGACGGCAGAGCTTTAAACTTTTCTAGGATTGCATGCGATCTTTTCTACGGGGGTCATGTCTGTTCTCTTGCGTTAGGTGGCCATGGTTGCTGGTGTCCAGATTCAGACTAAACACTTGTTGGCAGTGTATGTGACAGAAATGCGATCATGAACAATCATGCACATGAACAAAAGCTCAGAAGTACGCTTCTGTTTGAAGTTGTTTATGACCACTGACTTGCACTTAACGTGATTTCAAACTCACAAGAGGCTGACCAAAACGTCTCATGTTGTTTGAAAACCAATCATGCATTAGCTGTGAGTGATCAGACAGCGATTACAGACTCACTGTAACGGCTTTTCACACCTAACGCGAGCCAAAAAAATGGCTTTAATAAGCGGGATGGTGGCTTTATAAAGCGGGTGATTTTAAGCATAAAACATAAGGAAAAATCCGTGCAGTCAGAAATTGGCCTCAAAAAGCGGGTGGCTTTATGAAACATGGCCTTATTAAGCGGATTCTACTGTTATAGAAATAATAATGTTGACGCAAAACGCAGCACTCGTAAATAATAGTTAAAGTTAATGCTCTTTGTCACTGTCTCGGCTTCAGCGTCATAATGACAATTATCCTACATACGTGAAAGAGACACTCATGAGATAATAATCGTTCAAATCACACGTGTGAAAATAATGTAAATGAGGTCATGTCAAGCAAGTCTGGCAGGGACCTCTTTTTCCACTGCTTATGATGCCAAAGTCACCAAAACAAACGTCATTATAGAAAAAAAATTGCGCTCGCTAATTACCCTCGATGAATTTTTAGAACTTTCAGAGTGACGTTTCTTTACTTTGACGTAATAGATTGCACGAGGCTTTAGAAGAGATCGAGGTTACAAAACAAGCGTCTTCAATTTAGCTGCCTCGACTGCAGGACATTTTCAGTAAAATACACGTAAGTACAGTATGTAGGATAAACAGAATACTACATGGCTTTCTGTTTCGTACCAGATTTACACTCGTTGCTTTTTCATATAGTGAACAGCTCGCTTTCGCTCGCAGTTCAATATTTTAAAAAAAAACTCGTGTAAATCTGGTACGACACAGCAAGCCATGTAGTATTCTCTATTTAAGCCCTGAATCCGTCGTATGCGTAATCTGGCTCTGACTATCAGGGGGGGAGGGGGGGGGGTGGGGGTGGGATGGTAGTTCAGTTGGTAGAGCTCTGGACTTGGGTCACGGGTTTGACTCCAGGCCGTACGGACAAGGGTCAACTTTATGTGCAGACTCAGAAACGGTATCCATGTCCCACCCCGTGTCACCACAGTGGCACGTCAAAAACCTCGGTCATTCTGCCATAAGTGCAGGTGGCTGATTACACCTGAACAAGCACACACCTGGGTAGTGTGACTCTTGCTGCTGCTAGCTTTCCACTGGGAGGAAGCGACCCGAAATTCCCAGCAATGGGACAACAGAGAAATGGAAATGGACACAACACCCTTGTTCGGCCTTGCCAATATACAAAAGCCCCTCTCACCCTTACCCGCCATCCAGCATAAAACACAATGCACAATAAGACGACCCGTACAATAACATCTGTTTCTTTTCTGCACAGTGCGAAATTTTGTGTTCAATAGTTCAGTTGTAGAGCGAACCTGACATTTTTATCTCAACGCCGCATGATTGTATAACTCTTCTCTTCTTCTTCTTCTTCTTCGTTCATGGACTGAAACTCCCACGTTCACTAATGTTTTTGCACGAGTGGATTTCTGCGTGTATGACTATGTTTACCCCGCCATTCACGCGGCATACGCCGATTTCGGGGGAAACATGCAGGGTATTTTCGTGTTTCTATAAGCCACGGAACTTTGACAATGGATACCAGGATCTTTTCCGTGCGCACTTGGTCTTGTGCTGCTGCATGTGCAGAACCTTTATTAACAACCCCACACACCTCTCTACCCGGGCTTCCACTCCGCCACCTTCTTTCTTTACAAAAGATTACAACTGGAAAAACGGACGATAAAAGACAAACAAAACAAAAACGAAACAATCTAATTTATTGCATTTATCGAACTCAAAGCAATACTGCAAGTCAGCAAGACAGTAACGGTGTCACATAAGAAGAAAATGAATGAAAGGACAGGAAACGAACACAACACCTCAAACAAAACCATTCCGTTTCCAGCCTTTGATCGATAAACCACACTGCAAGTAAGCAAGACCTTTAGAAATGGAAAGAAAAGATAGAAAAACAAATATGAACATCGACAATACCAACAACAAAAACAATTCAAAGTTGAGCAGAAGAGAAAGAACAAAACTTGACTAAATGCAATGAACATTCAAAGTTTTAGCCTTTGAACTGAAAATAACCTTCGAGTCAGCTAGTCCACAGTACCACTACCAACGTTAAAGACCTAAATACCAGTGGCCTGATTTACAACTTTCAACGAGTTCCCATGCTCTATTTTTCTCTCTCTTGTTCTGTTTAAAGATGCCTTCCTGTCAGTGTAAAACAACCTTGGTTCACCACCACAGTCCTGTCCAAGAAGCCAAAATAGTGGATTGCTGTGCAACAGGCGACACCTATTAGGGACTAGCTTGCTGATAATGCTAAGGGGTTCCGCTCACCTATGTAACTTCAGCAGGAACGACGACGCACTGCAGATTATCCCAGCCCGCTACACGTTGCGTGAAAGGAAAACAGGCCAAGTTCTCGTCATAATCCCCAACGCGGCATCAATAATCAGCAGTGCGTCGTCTGTGCCGCTGATTCTGCGCAGGTGTATTCTGCCCATAACGGGTTCTGTCCTACACTCACAATGTGACGCCTCTTAAAGGACTAGCCTGTAGAATATGATGAAAAAAAGCTAGTGAAATTTAGCATGTTTATTTGTTTGTTTGTTTGTTTAACGCCCAGCCGACCACAAAGGGCCATATCAGGGCGGTGTTGCTTTGACATATAACGTGCGCCACACACAAGACAGAAGTCGCAGCACAGGCTTCATGTCTCACCCAGTCACATTATTCTGACACCGGACCAACCAGTCCTAGCACTAACCCCATAATGCCAGACGCCAGGCGGAGCAGCCACTAGATTGCCAATTTTAAAGTCTTAGGTATGACCCGGCCGGGGTTCGAACCCACGACCTCCCGATCACGGGGCGGACGCCTTACCACTCGGCCAACCGTGCCGGTCAATTTAGCATGTGAAAGGGATCTTTTGGGGCTCGCCTTGGGAAAAACAAGGTTCTTTTTCTGGGTAAGGAGGAGGGGGGAGGGGGGAGGGGGGGGGGGGGGAGTGGTCGGGGCTTCCGGAACCCGGGAGAGAAAAAAAACTAGATCCAGGACGGCTTGGTAAATCTTCAAATGGATTCGTTTAAAATCTGAAAAGTATCTTCCCTGCCACGTTAAACATGTTGTCATCCGAAACCAAAGACCTGTCCAGGCTTTCACATGGGAAAAGCGTACCCGTTGACTTGGACACATACTCAAAATCAACGGCCTGGTGGCTTTCTCTGCAGAGTGTCCCGTGAACACCTGCATCACTCTGACAAATTACTTCAGCAACAAATAATAAATAAATAAATAAATAAATAAATAGGTAAATAAATAAATAAAACATGTAAATAAAGAAATAAATACAGAAATAAATACAGAAATAAATACAGAAATAAAAGAATAAAAAATTACATAAATGCATAAATACATACTTGAATGAACAATAATAATAATAATACGAGAATGTATAACGCGCACATAATTATCTGACCACAAGGCGACTCAAGGCAATTCATGAATGAATGAACGAACGAATGAATGGATGAATAAATGAATGAATGAATGAATGAACGAATAAATAAATGCATGAATGAATGAATGAATGAATGAATGATATAATAAATCAATGAAAATAAATAAATCAATACAAGAAAAACAATCCCATTTTTCACAGAACACAGCAAGAACGTACATTTGTTTTTACATTTAGTCAAGTTTTGACTAAATGTTTTAACATTAATCGAGACGAGGGTCGTGGTGTATGTGTGTCTGTCTGTGTGTGTGTCTGTCTGTCTGTGTGTGTGTGTGTCTGTCTGTGTGTGTGTGTAGAGCGATTCAGACTAAACTACTGGGCCGATCTTTATGAAATTTGACATGAGAGTTCCTGGGAATGATATCCCCGGAAGTTTATTTTTTATTTTTTCGATAAATACCTTTGATGGCGTCATATCTGGCTTTTTGTAAAAGTTGAGGCGGCACTGTCACACCCTCATTTTTCAATCACATTGATTGAAATTTTGGCAAAGCAGTCTTCGACGAAGGCCGGACTTTGGTATTGCATTTCAGCTTGGTGGCTTAAAAATTAATTAATGACTTTGGTCATTAAAAATCTGAAAATTGTAATTAAATTGTTTTTATATAAAACGATCCAAATTTACGTTAATCTTATTCTTCGTCATTTTCTGATTCCAAAAACATATAAATATGTTATATTTGGATTAAAATCAAGCTCAAAAAATTAAAAATATAAAAATTATGATCAAAATTAAATTTCCGAAATCGATTTGAAAACAATTTCATCTTATTCCTTGTCGGTTCCTGATTCCAAAAACATATAGATATGATATGTTTGGATTAAAAAGTTTAAAACACGCTCAGAAAGTTAAAACGAAGAGAGGTACGGAAAAGCGTGCTATGCAGCACAGCGAAGCCACTACCGCGCTAAACAGGCTCGTCAGTGTCACTGCGTTTTGCACGAGCGGCGGACTACGTTCATTGTGTAAAAATGCAGTGCGTTCAGTTTCATTTTGTGAGTTCAACAGCTTGACTAAATGTAGTAATTTCGCCTTGCGCGACTTGTTACACCCCCGGTATAGGGGTGTGTATATGTTTCACTCGATGTGTTTGTGGCGGTATTTGTGTGTTTGTGTTCGCAAGTAGATCTCAAGAATGAACGGACCGATCGTCACCAAACTTGGTGAACAGGTTCTATACATTCCTGAGACGGTCCTTACAACAATTGGGACCAGTCAAACACACGGTTAGGGAGTTATTGGTGGATCAAAATTATACAACGACTTATAGACGGACACTCCCGTTGGTCAAAGGGAAATAACCATTCTCACTGCCACCAACTGAGAAGGTTATTTCGCTTTGACGGGGGTGTTTTTCCTATCAGAGGAATTTCTTGTTTTTATATGTGTTCACGTGTAAAGATATTCCTTCACACACAAAAAGTCTAGACGAATGTGCGTTGATAAACAAAACTGTTCAGAAGGGCAGGTATGTATCTTTAAGATTTGAATCAATTCCATTCCATGAATCACCCAGCATTAACCAACCAATGAAGGTCCGAAAGGGAAAAAAAGACAAGATTTATGTCGGTTTGTATTTTACACGTGGGAACGCTTTCATGGGCTCTAAGCTTATTTCTCACCAAAAAAAAAGTTGAAGTTGAACTGGTTAAAAGAGTGTTGCTTTGTGTGTTCTTCTGACGCATTTGTGTGCAAGGGGTGTGTGAGTGGGGGTGATTTATAAGCATATTTGTGGTGGTTTTTCTTTTTACTGGACTGATTCGCGTGCTTTGGATCTATATGCGTTTGTGTGGATGGCTTTGTTTGTATCTGCGTTCGTACGTCCGTGAATGTGCGCGGGCCATGCGGGCCAGACAGACAGACAGAAAGACAGACAGACAGACAGACACACACACACACACACACACACACACATACACAAACACACACACACACATACTCACACATCCACACACACACACACACACACACACACACACACACACAGACACACACACACACACACACACACACACGTGCAAGGTGCACCAACACACACAACCTGCAAAGTTTATATATATATATATATATACAAACTTTAAAAGTGACTCATGTCGTCCTCTTGATCACAAAGTCGAACTTAAAAAACAAATAATCAAAAACAATTCCTCAAACAACAGCATTTTTCAGTGTCATCAATATCTCCCATGCGATCATATAGCAATCATACAGAAAACTCAGCAGGCACCAGAGTAAAACACTTGTACTTATCTCCCCTTAGTTTACCTTCCTCCTCCAAGTCACCACATGGGGGCGCCCTCGTTCTTATATAATCAAACAAACGTGAAATGCAAGACTCGTGTTGTTAGTGATAGTATTATTGGCAGAAAAAAAAGCACCGAGAACTAGGAAGACAATTGAAGGGAGAAAGAAGGGAATGGTGTGTGTGTGTGTGTGTGTGTGTGTGTGTGTGTGTGTGTGTGTGTGTGTGTGTGTGTGTGTGTGTGTGTGTGTGTGTGTGTGTGTGTGTTAAGTTTAGCTGCAAAGGTCATGACCCATTAAATTGCAGTCTGCGCTTTCGGCAGCATATCAATCTTGCACTGACTCATAGTGACGTAAGGTCCACACTTGAAATTCGTTTTCGTGTTATTTTTCTTCTTTTTTCTTCTCTTTCACATTTTGTGTGTCCATTAATGGAACTGAAGTGAAGCTTAAGGGGAAAATTGGCGCGCCTGACAACGACAATAAACTTTGTGCTTTGAGATCAATATGTCTTGGGTTCAAATTGTTGTTGACATTTTATTGGTGCACCGCTTCAACACTTCTTGCGAGGTCTACCTTTCTTTCAACAGACGGTGTATGCACCTGAAGTTCATAACAGGTAATACTAGTTGTTTGACATTTGGAAGGTTTTGTATTGTGTCCCTATATGATTATGTTAATGATGTTTTTAAAACACGTAACATTGGATAAACCTGACAGAGCGACATGGACGGATACTTCAAAGGTTTTAAGCGATGCTAATCTTTTCTTCTTCTCTTCTTCTTGGTGTTTGTGTGTGTGTGTGTGTGTGTGTGTGTGTGTGTGCGTGTGTGTGTGTGTGTGTGTGTGTGTGTGTGTGTGTGTGTGTGTGTCAGTGTTAGTGTGTGTGTGTATGTGTATGAGTGTGTGCGTGTGTGTGTGTGTGTGTGAGTGTGTGTGTGTGTGTGTGAGTGTGTGTGTGTGTGTGTGTGCGTGTCTGGGTGTGTGTCTGTGTGTGTGCCTATGTGTGTGTGTGTGTGCCTAAGTGTGTGTGTGCCTATGTGTGTGTGTGTGTGTGTTAGCGTGTGCGTGTGTGTGTGTGTGTGTTTGTTTTGGTGTGGGTGGTGTTCTTTGTGTTTTGTGTGTGTGTTTTGTGTGTTTGTGTTTGTTTGTTGGTTGGTTGTTTTTGGGTGATTGGCTGTTGTTTTGTGTGTATGTGTTGTTTGTTGTTGTTACTTCAGGGCCAAACCTCAAAGTCATTTTTCAACCTTGCTCTTTAAAGAAACGAGGATTACAAATCAAACTACAAATACCACGCACTCTCGCTTCAACCCCACAGCTGTCTGACCCTTGCTGCCAGGTGGATGGAGTTTTGACCATAATCGGACAATATCGGACAATACCGGACACCACCAAAACAGCAAATAATCCAGAGTACCGGCTTAGCGTGTGTTCCACTGGTCTTGTTCACAATCATAAAATCGTGTACTTCATGCGCTTGGGTCACAATGTTTAATTACACGGTAATCCAGTATTAAACCTGTGGATTATCCATAACTTTTGGGGGATTTGCTGTAATCCGTTTCGCAGACTTCAGAAGCATTAACTCCATATGCAGACAGCAGTATGGGAAAACCCGTTTTGAGGTGGGGGGGGGGGGGGGGGGTGGGGGGAACCAAGGATGGGGCTTGTTCCTTCCTATAAATCTCTCGGCGATTAACACGTCATGTCCCAAATAGTCACTGGAACTGGGACACAAATACCTAATTAATTAGCATAGCATTGTAGAAATGACTTCAGGCGTGACATCCCTGTTTGCTTGTTTCTTTGAGGATGGAATTGCTTGTTCTTTTCAATGCTTGTTATTATCTCAGGTGCCAGGAGATTGGTTCCGGGGGCAGTGGCGTGGTGGTCAGACGTCGGCCTCTTAATCGGGAGGTCGTGAGTTCGAATCCCGGTCGCTGCCGCCTGGTGGGTTAAGAGTGGATATTTTTCCGATCTCCCAGGTCAACTTATGTGCAGACCTGCTAGTGACTTAACCCCCTTCGTGTGTACACGCAAGCACAAGACCAAGTGCGCACGGAAAAGATCCTGTAATCCATGTCAGAGTTCGGTGTGTTATGGAAACACGAAAATACCCAGCATGTCTATACTCAACGAAAGCGGAGTAAAGCTGACTATGCTCCCAGAGTATAGTGTGGGGAACCCAAATGGGTAAACGAGCTCACACGTAACCAGACAATTCTGGAACGCTGCAGAAGAAGAAAGAAGAAGGTTCCGTATTCTCTCACTTACTCTTGTAATAGAAACGTGGCATGATTTAACCAAAACATCATTACTAAAGCTTTGTGCAGTCTGCTTCGGGAAGTCAACTTCGCCCAATTAATGTGAGAAATTTCTTTGTTTCTAAGATGTTTTTGTGGCTGTATCGTTTTCTTTTTTCACAATTAAACGTTCATATAACACACCTTGCTTTTTACATTTAGTCAAGTTTTGACTAAATGTTTTAACATAGAGGGGGAATCGAGACAAGGGTCATGGTGTATGTATGTGTGTGTGTGTGTGTGTGTGCGTGTGTGTGTGTGTGTGTGTGTGTGTGTGTATGTGTGTGTGTGTGTGTGTGTGTGTGTCTGTGTGTGTGTCTGTCTGTGCGTTTTGTGTGTGTAGAGCGATTCAGACCAAACTACTGGACCGATCTTTATGAAATTTTACATGAGAGTTCCCGGGAATGATATCCCCGGACTTATTTTTCATTTTTTAGATAAATACTTTTGATGACGTCATATCCGGCTTTTTGTAAAAGTTGAGGCGGCACTGTCACACCCTCATTTTTCAATCAAATTGATTGAAATTTTTGTAACGCAATCTTCGACGAAGGCCGGACTTCGGTATTGCATTTCAGCTTGGTGGCTTAAAAATTAATTTATGACTTTGGTCATTAACAATCTGAAAATTGTAATTAAAATGTTTTTTTTATAAAACGATCCAAATTTACGTTCATCTTATTCTTCATCATTTTCTGATTCAAAAAGCATAAACATATGTTATATTTGGATTAAAGGCACAGTAAGCCTCCCGTAAACCATCACAGATACGGTCAGGCTTTTACACACAGTACAAACACCCTTTCATTTAAACACTCACCGATTGAGAACATCCTAGGTGCCCTCCGTAAAGAGCGAACAATTTTCAAAGAATTTATTTTTGCGTGGTTTATCTTACCCCTGAGCCATCGTGAACCCGTGTGATCCAGTTTCCCTTTTTCACAATGTAGTCGTCAGTTAGTCATTTGAATGCGACTCGATGTGAGCTTATTTACAATAGCACGTTTTTATGCACGAAACAAACGGCTGTGGTTCACAAGAACTCTAGCGATGGCTTTTGACTGTTGAGAGGAACGGCGATATGCACTGATAAACCGTCGTCTGCTACGACCCTTGCGTGACCCTGCTTCCGGGCTTTTCTTTTTTCAAACTTTCACAACTTCGAATTGTACTGATCTTGTCTTGATGAAAAAAGAATTCTTTTATGATTAAAGAATGTTTGTGTAACAAGCTGTCAATTTATTATTTAGATTTTAAAAGTTAGGTCTAGCGCAAAAACGCACCACGGTCCAAAAACATTTTGATAATCATCGATTCACGGCTATCGCCAGTTTACATCCATAGAATGAGACCCAAAGGGAAGTAACTCATGTTTGACCTGAGTTCAGGATGGGTCCAAAAAGTGTTCGAGACAATCTGCAAAATTAATTCTTTAAAAATTGCTCGCTCTTTACGTAGGGCACCTAGGATGTTCCCGTTTGGTGAGCGTTCAAATGGAAGGGTGTTTGTACTGTGTGTAAAAGCCTGACAGTATCTGTGATGGTTTACGGGAGGCTTACTGTCCGGGCGTGATTCCGGTATTCATAACAGCCGTCCAGCACCAAAACGAGGCGCCATTGTTGTTGAGGACCAAGTCCACGAAAATAAATTCTTTGAAAATTTCTCACGCTCGACAGAAAGCAGCCAGGATGTTCCCGTTCGGTGAGCGTTCAAATGGAAGTATGCTTGTACTATATGTAGACGCTCGGGGAGCTCTGTGATGGTTTACGGGAGGCTTACTGTGCCTTTAAAAACAAGCTCTGAAAATTAAAAATATAAAAATTATGATCAAAATTAAATTTTCGAAATCGATTTAAAAACAATTTCATCTTATTCCTTGTCGGTTCCTGATTCCAAAAACATATAGATATGATATGTTTGGATTAAAAACACGCTCAGAAAGTTAAAACGAAGAGAGGTACAGAAAAGCGTGCTATGCAGCACAGCGAAACCATTACCGCGCTGAACAGGCTCGTCAGTTTCACTCCGTTTTGCACAAGTGCGTTCAGTTTCATTCTGTGAGTTCCACAGCTTGACTAAATGTAGTAATTTCGCCTTACGCGACTTGTTTATTATCAGATATAATAATAATAATAATAATAACTGGACATTTTTAAGTGCCTAACCTATGGCTCTAGGCCCATTACAAAGGAACATATATATACAGAATAGAACAATTAAAAGTACAACATACATAAAACAAATTAATCATGCAGACACAAATCACCACATGTACTGTTCACACAATAATCATATATGCAATACACACTATATATATATACAAACATACACAGCTAACACTCTCAACAATCATAACAACTTTATGGGAGAGGGGTATGTGCAGAAATGGAATGAAGAAGACATTAGGCCAGTTTGGTGTAATATTCGGTGAAAAAGAAAGTTTTCAACTGTTGTTCGTTGTCTCTTAAACTGCACACACAAGAGAAAGACGTTTCTGCACAGAGATCACCTGGAGTGATGACGCGGCGTGTTTATCCAACAAAAAATAAGTCCATAAGAACTCTTCAAAGAAAAATGTACACCCATAAAAATGCAAAACAATCGGCAACAACAAGTTATAACGAAAGAAGCCCAGTCAACCGCGAAAACGGTTCCGTTGTACGGTTAAGCGAACGTTGCTTACATGTAGATCTATACAAGATACGCTATCGTATAAGCGGTGCGTGGTACAACACCAACTGAAATCAAAATCAGAGAAAACCAGTTCTTAAAAAGCAGGTAGATTTACAGAGTTTATGAACAAAACAGAAGCAGTCTCTTGAAAATTGGGGACGTCTTAAATTGGTGGTTCGTTTAAGGGGGGTTCTTTTGTATAAACTGTTCCTGATTTCGTCCAACCGTTACTCGTTAGACACGTGATCTGTCAATTACAGAGACGCGTGTATTCGGGGTATATATACGTACCTGGCACAGAGCGGTGATACAAGATATTGATCTCTTTTCTTACCTGCTGTCTATGCTTGGACGGGTTACTTATATACCTTGTGTTCGAAACAAGCAGAATAAAAGGCGAGCTGTTTTATATTTTGGAAGTATGAGAGAGACGAGAAGGTTGGGAAGGGGTGGAGGTTGTGAGTTAGAGACAATGACAATGACAATGACAAATTCTTTATTTACGAGGGTAGTGGCAAAAGCAAACAGGTGCTTTTTTACATCCAGCCCTCGCCCATGGGAGGGTTTAATCTAATGATAATAC
This sequence comes from Littorina saxatilis, assembly GCF_037325665.1. Lineage (NCBI taxonomy): Eukaryota > Metazoa > Mollusca > Gastropoda > Littorinimorpha > Littorinidae > Littorina > Littorina saxatilis. The sequence continues at coordinate 21,891 of NW_027128088.1, forward strand.
GTTTTAAAAATGTTGGAATATCAATCAAAGAAGTAATAAAAACAAACGATGAGCGGTGACAGAGAGAGACAGAGGATAGAGAGGACAGAGAGAGAGAGAGAGAGAGAGAGACAGAGAGAGACAGAGACAGACAGAGACAGACAGAGACACAGAGAGACAGAGACAGACAGACTCAGACTCAGACTCAGAACTTTATTACAAAAGGATAAAGGTTGACAGAGACATAGAGAGAGAGAGAAAGAGAGAGAGAGAGAGAGAGAGAGAGACAGAGAGAGACAGAGAGAGACAGAGACAGACAGAGACAGACAGAGACACAGAGAGACAGAGACAGACAGACTCAGACTCAGACTCAGAACTTTATTACAAAAGGATAAAGGTTGACAGAGACATAGAGAGAGAGAGAAAGAGAGAGAGAGAGAGAGAGAGAGAGAGAGAGAGACAGAGACAGAGACAGAGAGAGACAGGGAGAGACAGAGACAGAGAGAGACAGACAGAGACAGAGACAGAGAGAGACAGACAGAGACAGGGAGAGACAGAGACAGAGAGAGACAGAGAGAGACAGAGACAGAGAGAGACAGAGACAGAGAGAGAGAGAGAGAGAGACAGAGAGAGAGACAGAGAGAGAGAGAGAGACAGAGATGGACGCAGAAAGACGTGGAAGTGCATTTCCAGAAAAACAACAATACTGCTACCGAAATTATTTTGTTTGAATCAGCTAACGAGAAAAAGATTCGCGCAAGGGTACGTTTTCACATCAAATGGAGAAAAAAATACCCTCGCCCTGTGCATACACCCTACTTGAAATTAAAAACTGTTGAAAGTCGTCAGCCCTCTAACAACACCATTTTATTTCGAGTTAAACTTAAGTCGAAACATTTGGAACTCGGATACACAGAAGCAAGGAAGGTTAGTTATTGAACTCCATTTTTTCTGTGTTCGTGTTCGGGGGGAATCGAGACGAGGGTCGTGGTGTATGTGTGTGTGTGTGTGTGTGTGTGTGTGTGTGTGTGTGTGTGTGTGTGTGTGTCTGTCTATCACAGTGTGTGTGTAGAGCGATTCAGACTAAACTACTGAACCGATCTTTATGAAATTTGACTTGAGAGTTCCTGGGAATGATATCCCGGGACGTTTTTTTAAATTTTTTCGATAAATGTCTTTGATGACGTCATATCCGTTTTTTTTGTAAAAGTTGAGGCGGCACTGTCACACCCTCATTTTTCAATAAAATTGATTGAAATTTTGGTAAAGCAATCTTCGACAAAGGCCGGACTTTGGTATTGTATTTCAGCTTGGTGGCTTAGAAAATAATTAATGAATTTGGTCATTAAAAATGGGAAACTTGTCCTATTTTTTTTTAAACGATCCAAAAACAATTTCATATTATTCTTCGTCATTTTCTGATTCCAAAAACATATACGTATGTTATATTTGGATTACAAACAAGCTCTGAAAATTAAAAATATGAATATTATGATTAAAATTCATTGTCCGAAATCGCGTGACGTTATTTTATAACATTCTGACCAACAAAAAAAAAAAAACAAAAAAAAAAATATTAAGTAAAAAAAAAAAAATTTTGTTTTTTTAGAAATACATAAAGGATAGTCAGAAGGTTATTATATAACGTCCCGGCGTGCTAATTCACCGTCCCCGTGTGTCCCCGTGTGTCCCCGCGTGTCCCCGCGTGTCCCCGCGTGTCCCCGCGTGTTTTAGACAGTGTCTAAAACACGCGGGGACACGCGGGGACACGCGGGGACACGCGGGGACACGCGAGGACAGTTTTACTGCACGCGGGGACGGTTAAATAGCACGCGGGGACGTTATTTTATAACATTCTGACCACAAAAAAAAAAAAAAAAAAAAAAAAAATATTAAGTAAAAAAAAAATTTTTTTTTTTTTTTAGAAATACATAAAGGATAGTCAGAATGTTATTATATAACGTCCCGGCGTGCTAATTCACCGTCCCCGTGTGTCCCCGTGTGTCCCCGCGTGTCCCCGCGTGTCCCCGCGTGTCCCCGCGTGTCCCCGCGTGTCCCCGCGTGTTTTAGACACACCGTCGCCCGCATCCCATTTTTGCGTACGAGATTTTTACTGGAAGTAACAAAAATGGGGAGTAAAAATTTCGTGGAGGGAGTAATTTTTTCGTGCCTTGGGGAGTTCTTTTCTCGTACAAAAAGTGTACTCGGAGTAAGAATTTCGTACGAAATATTTACTCCGGAGTAAATTTTTCGTGGAGTAAAAATTTTGTGTTACACCGGTCTTAAAGACAGGGTTCTACTGTCCTGCAAATCAGGGCAAGGTGTGATCGATTTTTTTCGGTACTGTGGGACTTAGGTCAAACGCCCGTGAAAAGCGCTCGGTTGAAAAGCGACCGAGTTTGATAAATCACCACCCCAAGTAATTACCCCAGTCGATCAAACGTACAGAACAACAGAGAAGGCCCTCGGACGTTTAAATGCCTACATTAATCTTGCACCTTCGTCCTCTCCCGTGGTAATAAATTACAGTGTTCTAGATGATCGAACGTGTAGCAGAGACCTGTACGCGTACGTGTAGATATTGTACATGTATCACCAGTGACTCACTTTTTTCTCTCCAATGTTCCAAAAGCATACCGTCCTTGTCCGATTAAAACCTCGTAAATCGATTTTGAGCGTTTCGAGAAAAACACAAAAAACGTCTTTAAAAAATAACTTGTCATCAAAATAAGCCAATTTTTTCTGCACATGATCTACGAACACAAACAAATTACTGTGTGTAATTAAATAGTGTTGGTCACAATTAAAACGCACGATATTCAACAAAATTGCAAGATACGAGTTTTTCTTTTTTAAAACCCGACCAAACTTGAAGACTTACAAGGTTTTATAACATAGCCAAAGAACAAAAAAGACAAAAACAATGTTTTATACGCAGTAAACACACAATCGTTCTTTTGTCACAATGTTCATTTGTTTTTTGATTGTACAAACCGATGTATAATCATTCTTGTGTAAATTGTCCTTGCAGTCTCCTTGCAACCTTGTCAATTAACACACAAACAAAACCAAGTGTAAACTGAAGCTAATCAGTACATAACATTCTTTGCTTGCAGGAAAGCGTAAACATCCATACAGGAGCCTTTTTGTATGCACAGAAAACAGATTATTCCTTGAAAACAATGAGATATCTTAGTTTGAGTGCAATTGTCATGTAAATGTCCTTGAACAGCTAGTAGTTATGCAGGATGACCACTCATGAGAATGCAGAGCTTAACGACCATAGGGTAGACCATGTGTATTGGTATAAATCTACTGGAAAAACCTCATTGACATGCTGAAGATGCTGCCACTTTATGTCTTTGATGGTCAGCCGTACTCAGTAGAGCTGGGGGATGATATTGGGCTCACCATGTGCTCTTCTTCTTCTTTGCGAAAAAGGCCACCACTCCTCAGAATAGATGAGCTTGTAGCGACAAGTACCGTCAGGCAGGTACTTCGGACTGCGAATATCCACCAATTATGGATCCCCAGAAGTGTCTGAGATCAAGAAAGTCCTTGAAGAATGTGTGGGCTACCTGGACAACTTTGTAAGGTTGCCTTTTTCTTGCAGAGGTGATGACTTCCACGTATTCGGCAGGCCAGACTATCTGCCTTCTCCTTAGTTTGTTTTTGATAGCTGGGTGTACAGAGTCTACTTTCATCCAGGTATGACCTTTCTCAGGAAACTTTTGGAAAACGACTTTTCCTTGACTGACTGCAAGACTATTAAACTGCGGTTCTGGTACCCACAGCCGTCATTGTAGATAATGATTGCCTTGGTTGTTTCGCCAACTGTTGCTTTTGACTTATCTTTTTTGACTCATCCTAAAAGTAGCAAGTAACCTCTGTGTCACTCAAGTTGTACAATGTGAAGACAGTAGTGGCAGCACAGCTTGGCCTTGAAGTATTTGTCATTTGCTTATATACATAGGGCCAACAAGTCGACCTGCAGATACATGGTGAAAACTTGGACATCACCATTCTCTTTAGCAACCCTCTTGTCAATGTTCTGTTATTTGCAAGCTTCGTCTTTGCGTTGAATGTGCATCTGGTACACATGCTATGGGATGTTTCCGTACTTGGATTCACAGCAAACGTTGCATTCATAGTTTTGGGGGTTGGTGAATCACAATGTTTGGTTTGCTTCACTACTTCCATTACTCCTGGAAGATAGTGATTTTGTTTCCAAGCGAAATCTGCACCATCAATTGACTCCTGCTCGCTCATGCGGAGCTTGCACCAGACAGAGCAAACATGACTCCTAATGCAAACAAGTCGAGCAGATACAGTTTTTGTTATGCTTTACAGTTGTTGGGTCAATGCAGTCCACATGAAACTGACCATGATAATGGACACAGTACACCCACGAAACACAATCAGAGTCCATACGAACAGTGATGTCATCTATGATAAGTTCCGTTTCGAAATTCCATGGCATAGAACTTTTATTCAGGCACACACAGCACATCAACCTAAGATCTTCAAGCGAAGAGAATTGGCTTTCAGGTGTGAAGGACCCACTGCCAGACATGACGGACTGCATTCAGACACTATAACACAACTTCAGTACGTGACATATGCATACCTGTACATCTTCAGCTAACAAATAAGATCAGAAGTTCAGGACTGAACTGTTACATAGTTAAGAGATATTTCAGAATACTTTAACTGCTTAATCTCTCTTTGTAGTTATGCTTTTGTACTTAGCAAAGGAAAATACTAACAAAAAAATCATTTGAACAATAACTGATGTCGTAGAGTGTCATTTTACAACACAATACGTAATGTGGGCACTTCTAGCTTCATTAATGACTCTAATATTTAATTTTACCTAAACTCTGAACGTACGGACATGTTACCGTAACCTCGTATCTAACGGAAACAGTTCATTTACCGCCGTGTTTAGATATTAGAAAAATTGTAAGTCGACATACGAGGTTTGCATCGGCCAAAACTGAAAAACACACAAACAAAAAAAAGCTCGTAACTCAAGTTACGTGTAATTTTGGTTCGCGGTTTTGCCAAAATGATATACGAGGTATTTTTATTCCAATTTTTAACTGACTTCCAGCGATCTTAGGCTTTTACCACAATAACCAAAAAATAGAGAAAAAATCGTAGATTATATTGATGTAAAAAAGTAGATTTCGCAAAAAATCGAGTTACGAGGTTTTAATCGGACAAGGACGATACGTTGTTTTGCTCCCACCAAGACTGCAGATCTTGGCAAATGCGTAACGTAAAAACTAGATGTGATGACGTTACCCGTACACGTTCCCGTACACGTGCTGAACAGTTCCACATCTAAATATGTCAACTATGACCGAAGTCGATCTACTGTTCAGAGGATAGAGAAGGCCCTCGGGCGTATATATGCCTTCATTTGCACCATTATTCTCCATCGCGGCAATATATTATAACCTATGTCGATCTACTAGCTGTACATAGAACAGAACAGGTTCGCGGACTTTTATGTTCCTACATTTATTTGCACCATCGTTCTCTCTCGCAGCAATACATTTTGATCCTAGTCGATCTACTGTTTAGAGAAAAAAGAAGGCCTCATATTCCTACATATATTGCACCATTGTTCTCTGTCGCAGCCATGGATTATAACCTAAGTCGATCTACTGTTCATAGTTAAGAGAAGGGCCTCGGACGTTTAAATATATCTACATTAATTTTGCACCATCATTCTCTCTCGCGGCAATATATTATAACATAAGTCGATCTACTGTACAGAGGAAAGAAAGGGCCCTGGGACATTTATAAACCTACAATTGCACCATCGTTCTCTCTCCCGGCAACACATTATGACCTAAGTCGATGTTCTGTTCAGAGGAAAGAGAAGGCTCTGGGACATTTACAAACCTACACTTGCACCATCGTTCTCCTTTGCAGCCATAGCTTATAACCTATTGAGTCGATCTACTGTACATAGGACAAAAAAGATTCGCTGACTTTTATATTCCTACATTAGTTTGCACCATCGTTCTCTCTCGCGGCAATATATTATGGCCTAAGTCGATCTACTGTACATAAGACAGAAAGTTAAGGCTTGCGGACTTTTAAATGTCTACCTTTGCACCATCGTTCTCCATCGTGGCAACAGATTATAACCTAAGTCGATCTACATAGCACAGAAAAGGCTTGCGTAGGGTTAGGGGGAAGAATTTACCCGATGCTCCCCAGCATGTCGTAAGAGGCGACTAACGGATTCTGTTTCTTTTTATATTTAGTCAAGTTTTGACTAAATATTTTAACATCGAGGGGGAATCGAAACGAGGGTCGTGGTGTATGTGCGTGTGTCTGTGTGTCTGTGTGTGTGTGTAGAGCGATTCAGACTAAACTACTGGACCGATCTTTATGAAATTTGACATGAGAGTTCCTGGGTATGAAATCCCCGAACGTTTTTTTCATTTTTTTGATAAATGTCTTTGATGACGTCATATCCGGCTTTTCGTGAAAGTTGAGGCGGCACTGTCACGCCCTCATTTTTCAACCAAATTGGTTGAAATTTTGGTCAAGTAATCTTCGACGAAGCCCGGACTTCGGTATTGCATTTCAGCTTGGTGGCTTAAAAATTAATTAATGACTTTGGTCATTAAAAATCTGAAAATTGTAAAAAAAATTAAAAATTTATAAAACGATCCAAATTTACGTTTATCTTATTCTCCATCATTTGCTGATTCCAAAAACATATAAATATGTTATATTCGGATTAAAAACAAGCTCTGAAAATTAAATATATAAAAATTATTATCAAAATTAAATTGTCCAAATCAATTTTAAAACACTTTCATCTTATTCCTTGTCGGTTCCTGATTCCAAAAACATATAGATATGATATGTTTGGATTAAAAACACGCTCAGAAAGTTAAAACAAAGAGAGGTACAGAAAAGCGTGCTATCCTTCTTAGCGCAACTACTACCCCGCTCTTCTTGTCAATTTCACTGCCTTTGCCATGAGCGGTGGACTGACGATGCTACGAGTATACGGTCTTGCTGAAAAATGGCAGTGCGTTCAGTTTCATTCTGTGAGTTCGACAGCTACTTGACTAAATATTGTATTTTCGCCTTACGCGACTTGTTTTACCCTTGTTAAGTGTTTCTTGTATAGAATATAGTCAATGTTTGTAAAGATTTTTAGTCAAGCAGTATGTAAGAAATGTTAAGTCCTTTGGTACTGGAAACTTGCATTCTCCCAGTAAGGTCATATATTGTACTACGTTGCAAGCCCCTGGAGCAAATTTTTGATTAGTGCTTTTGTGAACAAGAAACAATTGACAAGTGGCTCTATCCCATCTCCCCCCTTTCCCAGTCGCGATATAACCATCGTGGTTGAAAACGACGTTAAACACCAAATAAAGAAATGCCAACATTTGAGTCATCGACCATTGTCGTGCCGATTCAGATTACGTGAAACAGATGTCGAAGAGCTGACACACCGGTTGGAACTGCCTGAATAGTCCTGTCACAGAAAATCGGAAGCTTTGAGCTGTTGAACCAGAAAGGAGTTAAATTCGACTTTTAACGGGAGGTCGTGAGTTCGAATCCCGGTCGCCGCCGCCTGGTGGGTTAAGAGTGGAGATGTTTCCGATCTCCCAGGTCAACTTATATGCAGACCTGCTAGTGACTTAACCCCCTTCGTGTGTACACGCAAGTACAAGACCAAGTGCGCACGGAAAAGATCCTGTAATCCATGTCAGAGTTCGGTGGGTTATATAAACACGAAAATACCCAGCATGCTTTTTCCGAAAGCGGCGTATGGCTGCCTAAATGGCGGGGTAAAAACTGTCATACACGTAAAAATCCACTCGTGCTAAAAACATGAGTGAACGTGGGAGTCTAAGCCCATGAACGAAGAAGAAGAAGAAGAAGAAGAAGAAGAAGAAGAAGACTTTTAAACTTTTAACGGCTGAAGTTCAAACTGGTGTAAAAAGGTCCGTTAGCCAGAATGTCAAATGAAGCAGAAACCGCATGTTCGTGTTTGAAATTGAAATTCCTACAGCTAGGATATAGTATTAGCTGCATTCGTGACAAACTCGCCCCATAGCTCCCTTTATCAGCTGTGTCTGTTTGTTGGTTGGCAGGTGGTTTTTTTCTTTTGTTTTGTTTTTGTTTGATAATTTTCTATTCAAAAGCATTATGCATTTGTTTTCAAGTAGAAAATGACACACAGAGACACAGACACACGGACACAGACACACACACACACACACACACACACACACACACACACACATACACATACACACTCACACACACACGCGCGCGCGGGCGCTCACGCACGTATGCACACACGCACACACACACACCTCTCACACACACACACACACACACACACACACACACACACACACACACACACACAGACGCACGCACGCACGAACACACACACACATACACACACACGCACACATTTCCCCCCACACACTAACTCTCACAAACACACACACACACACACACACACACAAACACACACACACAAACACAAACACACACTAACTCTCACAAACACACACACACACACACACACACACACACACACACACACACACAACCTATTCGCATTTAGCTATGTTCACCAACAACTCAAGGAGATAAAATGCCTCTGTATGTTAGTCTGCGCGGAAACCTCGAGCTCAGCTGTATAAAATTCAATGAGCACGACCTGATAGTTCGACTGCTGAATGGGCCAATACAATATTCTTCAAGCAGAAACAGGATTCCTTATGTTTGGGAACATCCCCACAAAAACTAACGCTGTTTTATCTTGAATCTTTAACGAGGGACGCTAGACTGGTAGGGGGTATTTTTCACAAAACGACAGTTGGAGGACACACTCCAATGATTTTAAACAGAGATGAATGGAACGACTAACACACACGATGCAGGTCAGTGCCTCAGAACAAGTGGATATCCGGGTACTCCTTCCTTTTTTGTCCCGTTCTAGATCTAGATCATGTTACGCTCCAGAAAATAAAAATAAAAAACAAGTATCTGTGAAATATAGATGACGTGTTTTGCCTTGCTTTGACAACGAGCGACGATGGTCCGATTCATGCCACTGATAGTTAGTTAGTTAGCTATTGTTTTTCGGGTCCAGCGGACCATAATAGGCCAAATCAGGACCCCACAAATTAATCATTACACATTTTTAGATTAAAACAGTTCTAATACATAAAATTCGTAACGTCACCCGAAGGCAACAAAAAAGTCAAAGCAAGACCCTATATGTCAAATAAATTAAGCAGTTTTAAAATTCAAATCTTAAAATAAAGACCAGACTCCTTTAAGAACCCAAAAAGAGCTGTAGAGCTGACCTCTGTAAAAATACTTTTCAAGCTCGAGGTGCCAAAATACTTTTCTCGTTGATCATACAGATCAGCACACTCGGTGTGAAAATGACTCACAGTAAAACCAGTATCATATGCGTAGCACCATGGTGCCTCTTCTCTTTTAAGCAGATGAACATGAGTGAGATAAGTGTGACCAGTATGTAACCTGGCCAAAACACTTTCTTCTTTTCTATTTGAAGCCACTTTCTGGTGGATATCGCTTCAAGAGCTGAAAGCGAATCAGATACAATCAAAAAAGACTGATGTCTGGATTGATAAATTAATTTTAATGCCAAAATGATGGCCCTAAGTTCCGCCGAATACACCGACGAACCATTAGGGAGCCGGAGTTGAAGTGGTTGATGTAATTTCTTGTTAGAAACTGCTGCCGCAGCAGCTGAATCGTCTTTGAGAGAGCCGTCCGTAAAAATAAATTCATACTCTATGTACTTTGAGCACTGCTCAAGAAACAGCTGCCCAAAGACAGAGTCCGAGGTTTCATTCTTCTTGAAAGAAGTTAGGGAAAAATTGACGATTGGGTTTTCCAACTGCCATGGTGGAGTGTTTGTTGTCAAAGGATCGTCACAGACAGAATCAATATCTATAACAGCCCTTTCACATTCAGAAAGCATACGTATGCCGAAAGTTGGTATTTCAGTAGGTTTGGCTAAAAATGTGTCCTTTCAGAATGGGATTAATAACACATTCATGAGCAGGGTTTTCGGGGTTTGCCTTTAGCTTAAGGTAATAGTTCATGGAAAGCCGAAGTCTGCGGATCTCCAGAGGAGGTTCTCGCGACTCGGCATACAAACTATCCACTGGTGTTGTGCGAAAAGCACCCAAACAAACTCTCAGACCCTGATGGTGGATGGGATCTAAGGCCTTGAGGACATTTCTCTTTGCAGAACCATACACAATACAACCGTAGTCTAGCTGTGATCCTGCCGTGACTTTAAACCCCTCATCAATAGACGACCACCAGTAGCAGAGGAGTAAAGCCGCACATTGAGTAATGTATGGAATGAATGACTGTTCTGTGTTGTACATGTTATATTTATTCAAGGCAAGGCAACCTATGTGTACTATGTATACATGTATATCATCTTAAACAAGGAATATATCTTCCGGACTTTTAAAACCTTTTATCAGGTGGCTCTGAAATTTTTATCAACTTTTTATATGAAATGTGATCGAGTAAAGAAATCAAATACCTTTTTAATTACCCCATTCCCCCGTCTCAGGCTCAGTCTGGTAAAGGGTACGAGCCCGTACCAAACAAGAAATATTTTACAACGCAACTTTTTAACTTATTACCGACTACACCCCGTCACCCTCCAGTCCCCCTCTCCCCATTACGCCCCCCACTTTTAACATCGTATAACAAATCATGTCCCAATATAGGTCATTAGTTACCTGGGAGGACGTTAAGCCCCATAGACCAGACCAGACCACCAGTACTGAAGACAATTACCGTATTACTCTGCATCCGGGTCGTAAATTTCAGGCCTGTCAAGTGTGTATTAAATACACATAACGCCTTTTGATTGAAAGAACACCATATAGTACTTTTTGTGTGGTGTCACTAAAACCACTATTTAATCTTTTGCTGGTACTTTCCACTATTTTCTTTCTCAAATTTAACGCTCGCAGGTATGAGCTACCCAGTTTGAGGCTCTCATTTAAAGGTTCAGACCTTCTGCAGCGATGTTGGTTTCATTTTCGATCGGCCGTTGCAGAAAAGATTAAACAATCACATTTGGCGAATTCAGAATTCCAGTTTTACAGAATATTGTGTGTACTAATGATGAGTGTTCTCTGTTGCCTTATGCGTAAATTTATTCGTCGCATGGATGTGAGTGGTTGCACACAGACAGACAGACAGACAGTAATCTTTCTTATATTTCTTTTCTATCTTATCATTTGTTTTGATTTTTGACTCACATCAAAATACAAGAAACATCCGACGTTGTCGATTTACAGCCAGACGACATAAATGAATACAACGGTTATCTCTGTCTCACTCAACATATGACAGTTTTACAATGGACTAGTCTGATGGAGGGTTCTTAGTATAGAATAGCGTTCCCCGTTCATAGCCTCTTACCCCTGCACCACCGAGGCCCCTCCTTTGTGAAGCGTCACAAATGACGAACATTATGACTCTTGGCTGCAGGGGTAAGTAGCCTGGAGAGTTGTTTCCCGTTTACAACCTCTTCTGCGAGGAAGGGCACATTTTACAGTCGACAATAATCGACATTCTTGTTTCGATTTTGGCAAGGCAAACGAATAAACTTAATTAAAGTAAAAGCGTGACAGCTTTTGTTTTGGGACTAAAACGGGAATCTAGTACAGAAACGGAAATACCAAAAATTAACAGGTAGGCCTAACTCAGAAAATGGAGTACGTCATTCCAAGTGTGCAGTTGCAAAAACAGAAGAAAAAGACCATGAAGACTCTTCGATAAACGGGGTTTTGTTATTCAGGTGAAGGACATATTGCAAAATTCAAAAGTTTAAGTATGCTCTTGTCGTTAACTTTACATTAGTTTTCGTCACAAAACTGATAATTATGGTATTGGAGACCAGTTCGCAAGCCTACGTTTAGGTTACCTGTCTGTACATCCGTTTGTTCTCTTATCTTTTTTTGTTTTTTGTATTTTAGATGTCTGGGTCTAGGGATAGGTTTTCCTTTATGCATGTATCTCGAAATGCAATGGAAAAAACATAAACTTAAAAAATAAAGCAGAAAACCCCCACAGATACTTATTTTAGAAACTTGGAGCCGGCCATAGTTTTTATGACTTTTCATAACCTGACAACTTTTGTTCGTTCATTGTTTGTTTGTTTGTTTTTATTTGTGTGTTCGTTTGCTTGTTTGTTCGTTCGCTGTTTTTTTGTTTTTGTTTGTTTGTTTGTTCGTTTAATAACGTAAGTTTTAGGAAGGGTGTACGTGCTTGCGTACTTGCATGCGTGCGTCTGTGTATCTGTAACCATGTCTGTTCGCTCGCTTGTTCGGAGGCGAGAGAGCATTTAAAATCAGCCGAACATTATTACAGCGGACAATCAGATCAATTAATACTGCATGTCGCTCGCCCGTATTCAATAGATATACGCCCTGGCAGGATTCACAGTCTTACGACAGTCAACCCAACTATTGTTGTTCACGAGCCATTCTTTAGCTATACTCAAGTGCTGTCTTTTATGCCCTGCCTGAAAAGCGCGGCTGGGGTCTACTTCTCACAGACAAAAGAGTTCTTCTGACGACTCTCAAGTGGTTTGAGAGTGATCCATGACGTGTCTTTTGTTTGAATTGATTGAAGGCATTTGTGACAGACGCCCCGAAGTGCAACGAGCCTACTGATTCGTAGTGTTTAAAGGCACTGTTCTTTCCTTGTAGCACACCATCATCCTTAAAGGCACACTCCTCTCTCTGTAAACGATTCGGCACACGTTGCATCTCAGATCTGGCCAGATTGTTCACATGGGATAAGACCATCCCTCCACCAATTGGACACATACCAAAGATGAACAGGCTGTCTTCTCTCCATGCGGAGCGGGTATTTTTGAGTGACCCTCCACCACGGAATGAGTCGCATGTCACCTTTGCATGATTTTCATATTTTTACATTTTCCTAAAGAGTTTTTTTATGCTCTATCCAGTGGTGAAAACCGTATTAGAAAAGAGCGAAAACTGTTTGAGTTATAAGCCTGTGACTAAGGTGACCCTCACACTGTTACCAGACACTCCGCGGACTTATAGTAAGCCTAGCGCAGAACCGCGCGAGGTGACATGCGACTCATTTCGTGGTGGAGGGTCACATTATTAATTTTACAGATCGATAATGGCGCAAGATAATCATTCAATCAATTCATAAAGCAACCCCCCCCCCCCCACCCCTACTGCATAGACCGAAGCCAGGGTGTTGATTATTGGTATGGGTCCAAGTGAAGGGATGGTCTTGCCCTACGTAGAAGCCTTAACGAGATCTGAGATAGTAAACCGAATTGCTTTTGTGGGAAAGACGGAACCAATAAAGCTTGTCAGTTTGTCAATGGCATCCTTCGGGAAACGCTTTCTGGCGATCTGAACTAAAGAAGACCAAGGGGAATTCGTTGGAGGGTAATCAAAGACGCCATTTTGTTTTTGGTCCAATCATTCATATAGACAGCGCATAGCTCAGACCTGGTCGAACATTTACATGTGACAAGAAAAACTAGTCCCCTCGGACACTTACCAAAAATCAAAAGCCTGACCCAAGAATGGGCATCCAAAAACTTTCCAAAAACGTTTCAAACCATTAAAAAACCTAGAAGGTTACTTATCGGAACTTATAATTTTGTGACAATTTCAACGTGAACTTCCGGCAGTTTAAATTTGTTTTGGTATTACATGAGTTTCTTTGGTTTTAACAGGTAGACTCCCTTTGATTCCCACAAGAGTTCATTCAGACAGTTATTTAAAATGAAATAAAACCCCGCTAGGTGAACGAACTACAGCTAACGCTTATATTTAGTGGCCAAAACAAAGCGATAAGCCCCTTTAAGTCCATATTTGAACTCACTTGAATTGGTGGTTCAGTTTAGCAATGCAGAAACAGGATCCTAGCTGGCATGACAGTGATAGTCTATAGTCATTAATTAAAACGAGCACGCTCGAGAAGGATAAATTAGTGACACGTCTGCTTGGAAACAACTGTCAACTGTCAACCAATTCAGATAACAAACGAGAAAATGATTGGATTAATCTCCCAGAAGAGAAGAACTGAACCAATCCCGCATCGGAAAAGGTCAGAAAGTAAACACATTCAAGGGTAAACCAATGATAGTTGTATATTTGAATATCGTGTGTGCGTGTGCGCGCGCGTGTGTGTGTGTGTGTGTGTGTGTGTGTGTGTGTGTGTGTGTGTGCGTGTACGTGTGTGTGTGTGTGTGTGTGTGTGTGTGTGTGTGTGTGTGTGTGTGTGCGTGTCATTGTGTGTGAGTGAGTGTGTGTGTGTGTGTGAGTGTGTGAGTGTGTGTGTGTGTGATTGTGTGTGAGTGAGTGTGTGTGTGTGTGTGTGTGTGTGTGTGCGTGCGTGCGTGTGTATGTGTGTATGTCTGTGTGTGTATGTCTGTGTGTGTATGCGCGTGGGTGCGTGTGTCTGTGTGCGTGCGTGCGTACGTGCGTGCGTGCGTGCATGCGTGTGTGCGAGCCTGAGTGCTACTATTTCTGTATGTCTGTGTGGCAAGGGTCACTGAGGGGAGAAGTGGGAGTGTATACAGAAAAGTTAGCAGAGTCGGAAAGCATTGTGAGGTACCGTCGCTTTGTGTGTATGTTGACACAGAACTAAATGTTTGTGTTAGGACTTTCATGCATGCGTGCTGAGGCTCGCCTCAACACTAGTTGCTACTTTGTGTGTTTACCAACTGACCTGTCTCGACACTTGATCAGTTCAATACTCGTCTTCTGGGATTTTAATCCAATAAATGGTCGTATTTATAGATTGATCTGTTGGACGGGTTTCTACGCAGCATTAATAATGATAATAATAAATCACTTTTCTGAAGTGCAAGTTCCGATTCACAGCTCCAAGCGCTTTACAATTCCATTAAACACCTCACTCACACTCACACACACACACACACACACACACACACACACACACACACACACACACACACACACACACACATACATACACACACACACACACACACACACACACCGCACACATGCATGCGTTCCTTCTTACTCTACAGTCATGATCTCCCCCTTCATTTAATTCCCACTCACATTTGATATTCTCACACAATAGTTTCATATAACGCAGCTGACCCCCTAAAAAAAAGGTTTACAAAACGAACAATCACGCAACAACAGAAACAACAAAGAAACAAACAAACCAACAAACCCAATTTGAAGGAAACCAACACAAATAAATAACACCAAGCAATACCGTCATATACACAAGACTTCAAAATGAAAACTCTAAAACACAAAACCCACGGAGTTTAACAGCTGCTTTATATCCGTACAAGCACACCAACAGTCAACTTTAGATAGAAAACTCAACACCGTTAGTATGTATTGACAGCGGATGAGACGTGACCGCAGTTAACACAGCCCCCCCGCCCCCTTCCTCACACCCCTAAAAAAATGAAATACTGCTCCACACCAGACTTGAACAACGAAAACCGAAAACCTATATTCCACAAAACTCAACAGCTGCAAATATACTGTCAACTATACGCACACTCTCGTCGCAGTCAACAGTCATACCTTAACACCCTCGATCCCCCCCCCCCCCCTCGTCCCACCCCTCCACCCTCCACCCTTCTCTCTCTCTCACACCTTCAACCATTCTCTGGCTGCTGATCAAGTTGATTCCTGTTCGATCTGTGGCCGCTGTTTCTCTCTCTATAAAACCCGGGACCCGTTACTTACCTACCTACATACGGCACCAACAGACCGATAGAAACGGGTGGCTAAGATAACGGCTTCGGGTGGGCCTTCGGGCTCGGGTACCCGCGTTTGCAGGGGTACGATAGTATTGGGACTTTTGGGTTTCTTACCTGTGAAGGGCGTGAGTTTTAGGATGGCGACTGACAGTGTGTGTGAGGGGAACAAGGTGCGCTATTATCTACCGTTGGAACGGGATCGACCTTTTTACAGCCTGGCTGCGTCATCACCTGGCTCGCGGTCTGATCGAAATTGGATGGGACGGTAAGTTTCTGTGGTGTGGTGCGTGTACTCTCTCTGTGTCTATGTCTCTGTGTGTCTCTCTCTCTTTATTCACTCTCTCCGTGTCTTTCTTTCTTTCTTTCTGTGTCTCTGTCTCTGGTTTTTTTCTGTCTCTCTGTCTCTCTCTCTCTGTCTCTCTCTGTCTCTCTCTCTCTCTCTCTCTCTCTCTCTCTCTCTCTCTTTCTCTCTCTCTCTCTCTCTGCGATGTGTCAGATTGATAACTACTGAAAGAGAAATAAACAGTGGTGATGGAACATATTTAAAATTTAAATACTTTTTACATTTCTTCTTCCACTACTTTTTCTGTTTAATAAAAAGACAGAAATCATTGGATTTGAAAACCAGAAAAAGAATAGTTATTGCTTTTTCAATATGCTCGCTCTTGTTTAAACACATTCTCCAAAAGTTTGAAAATCCAGACACGCAGTAATGTCGCCAATACGGGGATTTATGAAAAGTCTGAGTTGGCACATAAGCTGCAAAAGCCATTCCGAGGTGCAGTGCGTATAATACATTACGGAAAATAACATAATGCTAATCGGCTCCTGAGGATTAGGGAATCAGTTGGACTTTGCTAGATATTTAACACGATAAGACTATTTCTCACCAAACACAATTAGACCAACATGCTTAGTTTGGTTTGACAGACTCCGACAGAGACCGGCACGGTTGGCCTAGTGGTAAGGCGTCCGCCCCGTGATCGGGAGGTCGTGGGTTCGAACCCCGGCCGGGTCATACCTAAGACTTTAAAATTGGCAATCTAGTGGCTGCTCCGCCTGGCGTCTGGCATTATGGGGTTAGTGCTAGGACTGGTTGGTCCGGTGTCTGAATAATGTGACTGGGTGAGACATGAAGCCTGTGCTGCGACTTCTGTCTTGTGTGTGGCGCACGTTATATGTCAAAGCAGCACCGCCCTGATATGGCCCTTCGTGGTCGGCTGGGCGTTAAGCAAACAAACAAACAAACAAACAAACTCCGACAGAGCGCTGGTTGGCCCCGTGTTGAACGCGATCGGTGTGGTAGTGTGTGGCACAAAGGTAAAGGCCAAATGGTGGTATTTTAAAGAGAGAGAGAGAGAGAGAGAGAGAGAGAGAGAGAGAGAGAGAGAGAGAGAGAGAGAGAAAGAGAGAGAGAAGGGTGAGGGCCTATATTTTTTTCCTAGCTTTAAAACTATTGGTCTGTATCTTTTTTATACACACTTTACTTTTATTTACAGTTTACTCGCATTGAAACTTTCAGGAAAAAATCAACAACAAAAACACCCATTATTTTCGAAAATGTTACTCCTGAAATTATATATCAATTTTACTAAATCGTAAAGGCTCGATTGCCATCATCGCCGCAGAAAGTTGAGAAAAGTTGGCAAATCAAAAAAAACGTGAGCATAATCGATTCTCTTGTAAGAGAAATGCAAACTCAGCTATCACCCACACGGCACTCCGCTGTTTCTTGATTTTCGCTTCACACGCAAACTCAAGACCACAAACCGAACCAGGTTTATGAATTGTGTGGGTTTGCACGCTCTTGCGAAAATCAATTACAAGTGGAAGTGTCACACACATGGCACTAACATTACTCAATCGTTGTTGACCGGTACCGATTGTAGACCGGGACCGGAGCTGGGATTCGTGAGCGGAATACAAGACTTCTCGGGACTCGCTCCGATAAAATTGCGTCTGACCGAATTATGACCGGCGGAGGTTTTCGTGTATGAACTGTTGGCATTGTATATAAAACGTTCGAGATTACGTGGATTTTGATGTCACGCTCTTCATTTAATCCAATCATGCATGAAATGCTGGCATTGTATATGAAACGTTCGAGATCACGTGGATTTCGATGTCACGCTCCTATAATCCAAGGTAAATTAACTCGTTTTCTCTGGCGACTTTACCTCACAACTCACGGTTTAAATTTAGTGGGGAGACTTTATTGACTGCGTCATTGTGTGTTGAATTTCGCTATTGTGTAGCGTTATTGGCGATAGCTTTGGTTCGGTCCTGCAGTGTTTGATAATGAAGCGATAAGGACGTCGGTAGGGTGGCTAGGCATAGGCCGCTGCAGCATCGCCGAAGAAATTTTGCCACTTGAAATTAATGCCTGTAGGCTAAAACTGAAGTCTTGGAAGTGGTGGGTTTTTTTCGTCATAGAGCTGGAAAAAATATTTTTTGGGCATTAAATAAATACCTGTAAACTATAGTCTGTAAACAGTTCAAACTCTTGACTTAGTTTTTTGTTTTTTATCACAGAGACGGAAAAATCTTGTTTTCGCATTGAATAAATACCTGTAAATTGTAGTCTGTAGATAGTTCAAACTCTTACATAGTTTCTTTTTTTATCACAGAGATGAAACTTTTTTTCCCGCATTAAAAAAAATGTGTGTCAAAAAGTTACTCATATTTGGTGTGGTCCGCAGGACTTTAGACTGATCTTTAGCTTCGAGTGCAAATATTTAAAACACAAACTAGCTTCCACGGTTATCAAGTTGTATATGTAAATGATAGGAAAGTAAGCACACAAATAAGTACATTCTTGAACAAACAACCAATCAAAAACAACAATCAAACAAACAAAACAAATCAATAAATATATAGATCAATAACATGAATATAGCTAAAACCCACAAACACAAATAAAAATAAGTAAATAAATCATGTACCAAAGACACTTAACGATAACCCAGATCACAGCATCTGGTTTCTCTGCCTTTGGCCACTGAAATCTCTTGTTGTTCAGACAATTGTAATGCCAAACAAGTTCGAACAAGGTCAAACGTACAATTCGACAGACAAAGACAAGAAAAGACTTGTCACTAAGTTATCCCTGTCCATCCCGCCACCACCTTCTCTCTCTCTCTCTCTCTCTCTCTCTCTCTCTCTCTCTCTCTCTCTCTCTCTCTCTCTCTCTCTCTCTCTCTCTCTCTCTCTCTCTCTCTCTCTCTCTCTCTCTCTCTCTCTCTCTCTCTCTCTCTCCCTCTCCCTCCATCTACTTCACAACAACACCAGTTGAAAAAGAAAGTATAGAAAAGCAGTATAAGCTGACTTTCAACTTTTTCCCACGGGCGAGCACACACCCACACATGGTTTTGAGAATTAAATCTGTCATAATCATACACAAGTCTTTATTGTCAGGGCTGAGACTAGCGTACTAACTTCAATCCAACTTCTCTTTTCTTCTTCTTTCTTCAAGCCATCTGAATGAATTGCTTATTGTTGGTAGTCTCGGTGAACCTATAATACGCCATTATGGCAGTGCGAAAACACGAGCACGGGGACAAGCAGGGAGCATGCATTTTTGGCCAAGGTGAAGGGTTGTCGTCTGGTTACAAGAGGGGGGTCTTGTAACTGTTCGTGAGGAGACAGCAGATAGGGGTGCGGGGGGGGGGGGGGTGGTGTGTGTGTGTGTGGGGGGGGGGGGGTGGCGTGGCGGTGGGAACATACAGGGAAGGAGGTTAGAAGAAACGTGCCTAAAACGTAAAAAAACAAAAACAAAAAAAAAATGCGTACAAGGTTAAAGATATATAAACAGGAGTGAAAATATGTAGAGGTGTGCGCGTATGCACGCCGTGTACGCCTAGAAAAATGCACGTACACGTGCAAACTGATACGCACAGGCAAACACAGAGACAGATAGGCACACACGTACGACAGACAGGCACGCACCATAACACACGTGTGAACGCATGCCCGCACGTATTATCACCTGGACCTCCCCCTTCTGTCAGCCAGGTCTCAAACTTGAAGAAAAGCTATACATATGTACTACAGAGAGAGAGAGAGAGAGAGAGAGAGAGAGAGAGAGAGAGAGAGAGAGAGAGAGAGAGAGAGAGAGAGAGCGAGAGAGAGAGAGAGAGAGGGAGATTCAGAGAGAGAGAGACAGAGACAGAGAGAGAGAGAGAGACAGACAGAGACAGAGAGACAGAGACAGAGAGAGACAGAGAGAGAAAACTCTGACATTACAAATCCCAGCTGTTCCCCGTCTCAGCGAAGTATGGCTGGCGGGCATGAGTCAAAAATGTGTCCCTGTTTGGCCAGCGACAAGCGATTAACAGGATTACAGGTCAAAATCTTCCACTTCTCAATGACAATGCGCAGCCAACTTTCTTTTCACAAGATTGTCAAATTAGTATCATCTGGACGTTCCGGTTGTCATTACTACAGTAAGGACGTCTTTCGGAAACAAAATGTTCTGAGCCAGAAGGTTGAATACGTTGTAGGTACAGTCGAACCTGTTGACAACGACCACGCAAGGGATCGACCAAAAGTGGTTTTTATAGACAGGTGGTCGCAGTAGAAAGGTGAATTACATAGGTAAAAACTTGTCGGAGGTAGCTGGAAGTGGGATGGTCGTTTCTGGGCAGGTGGTCGTTTTAGACAGGTGGTCGCAATGACAGGTTCGACTGTACGACGTCGCCGATGTCCTTGGCTAGTGGACGAAGAAAGATACATGTATACAGCTTTCACGCGAAATTGGTCAGCAAATAAAATTGATTGGTTCGACCGGGATATCGACATACTCCCCCGCTGAG
>NW_027128089.1:0-5760 GCF_037325665.1 Littorina saxatilis
GCCAATAGGGCCTTTTACAGCTGACCGCGCGCTGAGTCATTTCGAGTTACTCCCCTTGGGTACGGGCAAACTCGCTGTCGATACTGTTACTGGATACAGACGAGACGGTCTGCTGTAACTTGTGAAAACTGCACAACAGTTGGAACTACCGATCGATCCGGATTTTACAAGACAGGGCGTGCAAGAAAAACTTTCCGAAAAACTTCGACAGATCGGATTTCCACCACGCGATCCTTTTACATCCGAAGGAAAAAGTGACCCATCAAACGCACCCAGGATCGGTGTTGTTGACATCCTGAACTATCTGATTGAGAAAAAGAACGATTTCGACCAGAAGAAGGCGAAAGCTTACAAATCCTTTGAAGATATATCGCCTTTTTTATGGCCATGTGCTCAACTTGAGATACGAGTGCAGAAGTGGAAAAGTTTTTCGTCTACACCGCGGAGGTAAAACCGACACAGAGGCAGACAACCTACCTGCACACTTCCTCATATAAACTCACATTTAACTGTGCATAATCGTCAGCGAAGATGGGGACATTCTGCTGGGATTTTCCCAGTGTCCGGGGGAGTGGGGGGGGGGGGGGGAAGTACTTACATTTCACAACATAGGCATGTTATTATTGTTATTGTTAGTATTGTTACTCCTCACTGAAACCAAGTAAAGCAGGCTGTTCACCCTCAATAATGCTGTTACTGTATTAGTACTGTCACAGTGTGTTTGCATGCATGGAAGTATTAGTAAGCTTCCATGAAATATTGAATATATTCCCATTTCACAGCACTAGGTTGGGATGTCTGGCACTTTGAATCACTAACAGTAGCACTGCCTCTTCCATACCCATCTCCTTTTTAAAAAGAGTATAGGTATGGATCAGTGGCAGTGAATGGTTAATGATCATATGGGTTGCTCTGATTTCATTCATGATTAGGTACATTTGTTTTTTTAACCACACAAACACTTAGACAACAATTATTAGAGTATGAGTTTTTCCGCGTTTTGATTTTCATTTAAATCCAAGTCACAGCTTCTGTTTTATGATGAGTGATGTAGTTTGAAACACTTGGACAACAATTATCAGAGTATGAGTTTTTCCGCGTTTTGATTTTCATTTAAATCCAAGTCACAGCTTCTGTTTTATGATGAGTGATGTAGTTTGAAACACTTGGACAACAATTATCAGAGTATGAGTTTTTCCGCGTTTTGATTTTCATTTAAATCCAAGTCACAGCTTCTGTTTTATGATGAGTGATAGTTTGAAACACTTGGACAACAATTATCAGAGTATGAGTTTTTCTGCGTTTTGATTTTCATTTAAATCCAAGTCACAGCTTCTGTTTTATGATAAGTGATGTAGTTTGAAACACTTGGACAACAATTATCAGAGTATGAGTGTTTCCAATTTTGATTTTCATTTAAATCCACTCTGGAGTCACAGTTTCTGTTTTATGATGAGTGATGTAGTTTGAAGTGTTAGTATTAAATTTTTACTGACAATCATTCTGTGCTGGTATTCCCATTTTCACCTGCAGGGTTATGAAATATATGTGGAGAAACTTGGTCAGTAAAATCAACTTCACGCGTGAACTGAAAATTGTCTCTGTTTAAAATTACAATGTATTTCATGAACACACCTGGAGAATGCCCTTGCGTGATTTAAAACTGCCTGCTGTGAATACTATTGTGATACTATGAATTTTCTTTTGAGAAAAACAAAAGAATGAAAAGCTTTTAACTATAGCTTGTGAATGAGCCTCTTACTTCTATGTGGGGCTAGCTGCTTTGAACTATTTTTAATGCCTGAAAAGGATAGTGATGGAAATTACTAGTTTAATGTCAGGTGTGACATAAATACTACGTATTGATTGAACTATTTTGTTTATTAATCTGCAATTTTGTTACAACCTACTTTGGTTATTTGGTGACAAGCTAGTGGGAGGCACTTTTTAGTGCTTGAATAGTACTGTGATGCACATTATCATTTCAGTCTAGTCGTACTCATGATTACAACCAATAGTTCTTGTGAGCTTGTACAGTTATGTGATGTCTCTCAGTCTTGTTCCTTGAGGCAAACCATTTTTCCTTTGAACGACACATAGTTCAGTTTGACCATTTTTTTTTCATTTTTGTGTTCTTGTTGTATGCAACTGCAAGCACCGAGCTGTCATGCTTTTTGTCTGATTTCAGACCATATTCTTTGGGCCATTTGTATGCTGAAGTAGTTTTGTTTTTCTGACACTTCTGTCAGATTGTGTTTTTGCAGTGAGATTCATGTTCAAAATTTTAGACAAGATTAAAAGAATGATCCTGTTTTTTAAGTGCCTTCGTGTTCGTTGGTTTGTAGACTATGTGTCACTTGCTGTCTAGTTTTTCAATGCTAACTAGCTGCAGTATCACACTTTGGTTTATGGGGATATGAAAAAGCTACATTAAAACCATTTCTTCCTCTCTCAGCACATAAAGTCAAAGCATGGTACTATCTTTTTTGTTCCATTTATACTTATGAAGAAAAAGCAGCATGTCATTTTCAAGTGCCCCCCGACGAAGTGTTTTGTGCAAATGTAGGTGTCTTTGTTGACTTTTTCGATGTTGAACCTCTCGATCGTTCTTCCACATAGTTTAATCCATTTTCGGCACTTTTCTAAATCTCTAGAGGGTTTGGAAAACGGTACCCATCCAACACCGACCATGTGTGATCTCTCACGGTGTCTTAAATCAC
Source organism: Littorina saxatilis (assembly GCF_037325665.1). NCBI lineage: Eukaryota > Metazoa > Mollusca > Gastropoda > Littorinimorpha > Littorinidae > Littorina > Littorina saxatilis. The sequence continues at coordinate 2,721 of NW_027128089.1, forward strand.
TTCCACACACGCCATAACAGCAATGTTTGTGCACCATCGTACAGCTCCACCATTCAAACAACCCGCAAAAGTGGCTGACTTTGCCCGAGGCACAGCGGGCCAAGGTCAAGGTCGCCTAGAATAGCCTTGGTGTAAAAGGCCCTATTCCAGCCGGAACGTCGATTCTTTGTATGATCTAACATGCACATTTCAGCTGGAAAGCTGGATGCTACGTATAATCTTACACTTCAAATTTCAGCTAAAACACGTGATGCGATGTGTTCGTTTATATGCATATTTCAGCTAAAAAGGTCGAGTTTACGTGTGGTGGTCTTGCATGCAAAATTGTATCTAGACAACTTAATGATCCAATGTGACATTTTCAGCTAGAACATTGTGATGCTATGCGATGTCTTACATGCAAATTTCAGGGTGTATGTTGTGTTCTTTTGGACAGGCCCCAACATCATGCAGGTAAAGATCTGGCTGGAGTTCTTCCTCTTGACATCAGTAATCAGCATGAACCCGGGACGCGAGCCGGCCCATTGTACTGTGATACCCACGGTGCCTACTCTTGCAAGGTTGGTAGGGGGAAGACAATCGCAGCGAAGCACCCGACCCTCGTTGACATAGTCTGGACAGTTTGTCACGGGGGGTCCCAGGGCTTCTACGGGGATAGGAAGAAATTAAGTTGCACAAAACAATGAACACTCAAAATGGACGAAAGTATTAGTTATTTCTAATATGCTGACTGTTGGCAAATGAAAACAGACATGTCGAGGAAATGGAATATCAAAATGACCCGGTAGGCGAATTTAGATATTATTTACGAGACATGTCTAGCTGTTATCAATTGCTAACAGTCAGCATATTATAAATAACGGTTTTATACCATGCAGTTTATTTCGACCAACATAAAATTCGAACTGATTCCGCACCTCTTTTGACAGAACAGCCAATGGGGACGGGATTGAACCGAGGCTGGTGTGATAGTAATATGGTGCACTAAGATGGTAGTAATGGTGGTTGTTGATGTTTCTTCTATCCACAACCCAGGGGGTCAATGAGCATCAACCTTATTCAGTTTTGTTCTGACTCATCTCTTTTACGATAATGTGATAATGTATATACACATCTAGGGCTGTTTTCAGTATTGTTGATTACATGTTCTGTTTGATTACGGGTATTCAGCTGGTATTTTCTTGTTTTCACTACCTATTTTATTCATGTTTTTATTACTTAGTCAGTGGAAGAATCTTTTGTATGTATGTTTGATGGTCTATGCTTTTAATTAAGCGTTGCTGACTATGAATGTAGATGTAAATGCTTGTATAAATGTGTTTTAATTTTAAATGTGTCAAGCGCAAAGAGCATAATTGTAAAGTTATGATGTTGCGCTATATAAATGCTCATTTATTATTATTATTATTATTATTATTATTATTATTACGCAACATTTCATATTAAAAGGGTGCCATAGTAAAAGCTAGAACGTTTCTTCAAACTCAGATTACTCAAAGTGGATCGTGTCATAGGAGACACAGCGCAGAGTTTGAATACATTTTGCCCCAGAGCTTCAATGGTGACAGAATAAAAATCGCATGAATAACATTAAACAAGTCGCGTGAATCGAAATTAATACATGTAGTCAATCTGTCAAACTCACATAAAGATACTGAACGCACTGCATTTCGCGGAAAATAGAAGATAATCCGAGACCGAGACTGAAAGCGCTGACATTCACGTGTAAAACGAAGCGGCCCTGATTCGCTTCAAGTGACAAGCCAGTCTAATGCAGTGACTTACATGTATCGCTTAAAGGAAAGCGCTTTTCTGTATTCGAATTAACTTTCTGAGCTTAGTTTTTAATCCAAACATAGGGGAGGGTGTGTGGATTTATTGGAGACAAGAAAGAAAATTGCAGGGGGGGGGGGGGGGGGGGGTTCAGGGCCGGACCAAGTTCGTTTGAGGGGGGTGGGGGGGTTCCAACTGAAGGCAGGGGTCCAAAGTCCACTTTTTTTTTCTCTGAGAGGTACATTGGATCGCCAGGGGGGGGGGGGGGGTGTCCGGAACCCCAGGACCCCCCCCCCAGATCCGGCCCTGGGGTTGACAGTGATATAGTAGAAATAATGCGTAATTTGCGTACAGCTGACCTCATGGGTTCTATGGTGACAGAATGAAAATCAAAGGCAACGCCTGAAACTAAACGAATAGATCGTGACTTTATAGAAATAGTCTGTACTTCGTGGACAAATAGTCCGGTCAGTCCGTGACAGATGGCCCCGGAGACGCCATTGTGATAGAATAAAAATGGCAAGGAAAACATGAAACATGAGTAGACACTGATATAATCACTTATATAGTTCGTATTCGTAGACATAGACCGGATTATCTGTGACGGGACATTCCGGGGTTTGAATAGAAGCAGAACAAAAATGGCAAGGTAAACGTGAACCATGAGTTGACACTGATAAGATCACTTAGTTCCTATTCGTAGACATAGACCGGATAATCTGTGACCGGTAATTCGGGGGTTTAAATAGAGGTAGAATGAAAGTCAAAATAGGCAATGATTTAATAGGCACTGACCGTGTGTTACAGACAAAGTCCGAACAATCGGTCAACAGGTGTTTGTTTGCGGGTGAACATTTGCGGGTGAAAAGTATGACATTTAGAATTGACAGTGCCTGAATTGACGTTATTTGCATTATTGACCACAAGAATGATGACATCAGATACCAATCAATACAGCCATGTTTCTGTGAGACCGCGCTAGTTAGTCTAAGATTACCCAGACACAGAATTAACAATGTAATAGACTGAAAGTTAAAACACTGATTTAAGAGTATTCCTGGTGTGTGGTGACATAATATCAAATTTGTCCGAGACATATTTTGAAGCTTATGAATCGATGTAAGACCGGTTTCTGGCCAATTGTGACGTAATATCAAACTTGCCCGAGACAAATGTTGAAGCTTATAAAACGATGTGAGACCGTTTTCTGGCCAATTGTGACGTAATATCAAACTTGCCCGAGACAAATGTTGAAGCTTATAAAACG
>NW_027128090.1:0-104485 GCF_037325665.1 Littorina saxatilis
TTTGATGACATTTTTGTCAAATAATCTTCGGCGAAGCCCGGACTTTGGTATTGTACTTCAGCTTGGAGGCTTACAAATTGATCAATGAGTTTGCTCATTAAGATTGTCATTGACATCATATTTTCGCAAACAGATTCAACAAATTCTGAATAAAAAAAAATATATACATATGTCATGTTTACTCTTAAAGGTGGTCGTCTACATTTTGACTTTTTTCCAATAATCGTATGGTTAGATTTCGCTAAAAAGTTATTTCAGATGATGAATGAACCATGGGGCAAAAAGTTACAGAAAAAAACATATATGTAAAAAAAGTTTTTATTTTTTGGGAGCGTGACTCACGCTTCCAATGTTTACTTTTCTGTTTTCTGAGACCATGTGCTTTGCCTAAAAATATCGACCAATCAAATTATTAGCGGCGCATGCGCAAAAACTCATTTATGGTCCAAAGATGTCTGCCATCTTGCGCCAGTTACGTAAAAAGCAAACTTGTGATCGATCAGGGCGGCATAGGTCTGAATGTGTACATTTGGGGGACCAGAAACAACCCTGAGATGCAGCGAAGTTGGAATTAGGCGCCAAATTCAACCGGCAAGTGGCAAAAACACTATGATGCTCATTGAAAGTTACGTCGGGGGTGTGCTCAAAGTACTTTTGGCAAAATCGCAAGCAGGACAAAGCCCTGGGAGTTTTTCCTGTGGAAGAGCATGCTGAAACGGAATGTAAGTATAATTGTTGACATTACACCCAACCTTTAGCTTTACTTTGATCTTCCATTAACTTTACTTGTATATTTGAATTCAAACCTAGTTATTACGTTTCACAGTTCTGAAACAAAGCTTGTACGTACATGATTACCATTTCACTGTAGGCTGAAAGGGCGCGTCCGAACATTTCATACTCAAAGGCGGTTTGACATCTTAAACCGGGCTTACTTTTAGATCTGGTTTTTACATTATCCACACTTTTTCCTTTTCTCAGCTAGTGTCGTGTCGTGGTGTGTGTCGTGGGAAAGGGAGGGGGGAGTTGCATTTTCAGTGGCCGATATTCTACTTCGGACAGATCATAGATCTATACAGACGGTATCGCTAACTCGTCATCTATGGACAGATCAAGCTCATCCAGATGAATAGAACTAAAATGTCAAATTTTTTTTAGAATCTTTTGATCTGTTCTTAGTTTTTACGGTATGGCTTCAGCTACATTCAATCTGCGTGTGCCTTACACGAACGACTGTTGAAAAAAAAAATTCTCTTCAGAGATTCATGATACTATTCAGTTTTAACCACCACGTTTTTACATTGTGTGATTAAATGATAAGGTGACGTGCATCTTCATGCAGTCGCGCGCGCGCGCGTGTGTGTATGTAGGGGGTGGGGGGATATGTCTGTCTGTGCCCTCTGACTTCAACATAAATTGTGTGTATTCAACAGTAACGTTGCACATTGCAGATCTGTGCGCCAGGAATGTGGACAAGGAAGCCGCAGTTTGAGCAAGCAACGGTAAGCTATTTTATTCGAAAGCTGTTTTATTCGATTACAGCGAGTCCGTTTGTAAGCAAGCTTTTATGATGTTCCTGTACACAACCTTCATCGATGCTACAGGGATACTGTTTCAAGTTTTTAACATTGAAACTGTGTGTGTGAGTGTGTATACGTGTACGTGTGTGTGTGTGTGGGTGGGAGAGAGAGAGAGAGAGAGAGAGAGAGAGAGAGAGAGAGAGAGAGAGAGAGAGAGAGAGAGAGAGAGAAAGAGAGACTGTCTGTGTGTGTGTGTGTGTGTGTGTGTGTGTGTGTGTGTGTGTGTGTGTGTGTGTTCGCTCTGAAAAAACGAGAACACGCAAAAATAAACATCGTATTTGGTCAAGGTATCAGAAATATTTAGTGTAATAGCTAATAGTGAAGGGTAACATTTTTTTTTCTCATAGCCTTTATTCATCAAGCTGACAGTGACAACATAATAAGGGAACACAAACAAATTAAATAACATATCCACAATTACTATAACAACAAATGCAAGCGGACCAATAGTTGCAACAAACTTCAGGCTAAATAACATCAAAAAGAAAGGACCAGGGGAAAAAGAGAGATCACACGTATCTAAGAAAACAGCGGTAACCCATTTGTATGTCCGAATGTATCATTAAAACCACGATATCCACATCTTGCCTGTTCTAAGTGTCATGCAATCATGAGTAGCAAGTGGTGTAAAAATTGAGAGACACAGAAAGGCACAGTCGTTCCCATGAAAACTTTTGGCTCACCATCTCAGATTTAGACAAGATTGTACATGAACAAAGACTTAGATTCGACAACCTGGCTGCTTCATGCGCAAAGTGATAATTTATTTTGATGTGTTATCATCAAAGATTCCTGCTTGTGTTCGTTCACAAATCAGTCAATAAAAAACAATCACAAACTGCACCCAGGCTGATTAGTTGATGTGTTTAGCGATGGTCTTTTCAGGCCTGGTCTGTTCTGAGACTGTAAATCGAATAGTTTACTCGGGAAGGACTGAACCTTTCACATCAATATTCAACAAAAACCAACAAAACGTCTGAATAACACATACGAGAAGGGGGGGGGGGGGGGGGGGAATTAATGTGTGTGCTTTTGTTATCAGGGGAGGGAACCATCTAATCCGAGCAAAATTACCTCCCTTGATTTGTCTTACGTGATACATGTGCAAAGTGAATAAAAAGTGCATCAGTCACAAACAAATACAACTATTTAGCAGGATCAATTAGTACACTTGATGCATATATGAATGTTGATCTATTCAGAATAATAAATAATGTCCCGGCTGATACTCCCTGCTAAATTATTAGCAGATTATCATCGATATTTGTGTTTCCTATGCACAGCGTTTGTTTTTCGGTTGTTGTTTTGGTTCATGTAACGTTTCAGGCGTATTCTCAAGACATTTAGAGAACTGTTATGGAAGCCTGGAGATCAAAGACAAAAATGTATTTACTGTAAAATGCAAAAAAAAGAAAACGGGTTTTCCAATAGCTCCTGCCATTCTGATTGTGGACTTTAGCATGCATAGCCGTGTCAGAAGACATCAAATATACATGCAGCCCGATTACTTGAAATGTGGCATCGGTATTAAGTGTGTGTGTGTGTGTGTGTGTGTGTGTGTGTGTGTGTGTGTGTGTGTGTGTGTGTGTGTGTGTGTGTGTGTGTGTGTGTGTGTGTGTGTGTGTGTGTGTGTGTGTGTGTTTTGATGCAGCTGCAGAAGTAAAGAAGCTAATGTCTTACAATATTTTCAGAAATGATCGCTCTTAGTCTATGTTTTACTACAGAACTGAAGGAGCAATGGTTGAGAGTGAGGGGGTAGGTATGCAATATACAAGTGGGTAGATTTGTGAACCATCTGTGTGCCCGCTAGGTGGAAGGCGTCCATGGCATCCATGTAAGAATACATAGCTGCTCTGCCGATTCAGGATGAAGTCATAAGTGTCCAAGCCATTGTCCTGCAAGAAAAAACACGTCATTTTCAGTCCATATATGCATTTCCGTGACTAAGCTTTGGTTTAATCATCGGCCTGATAATGATGACCTAGAAGCAATAGATGTGTTATCAAAAAAGATTGGAAAAAAAAGTAAATTAATTCTTTCCTTCTCCTTGTATTTATCAATGTGTTTATTCTTTTCTTCTTTTTTTTTCCCTTGGCTGGGAAGGGGGGTGGTGGTGGTGGAGGTGGGAAGGGGGGTGGTGGAGGTTGGGAGGGGGGGTGGTGGTGGAGGTTGGGAGGGGGGGTGTGTGTGTTGTAATTGTAGTTGTTTTCAAACACTTCGGACAGATACTGATGCGCCGGAGACATAGAATTTTTCGGGGATGCATAATCTTGCGATCAGATGTGCAAGATGGTGATTGTTCTACACTACTCGTCATAAAAAAAACCTTTACATATGCGTTTGAGGGCAGATCTTTATGATGAGGCCGTTTATCGTAAAACCAATTATATGACTGGAAAGGCCTTTTATGCCCCCAACTTATTCAGAAAACAGATTGAGTTTACATGACGTAGTGTCGATACAGTGAAGCCTACAACACAAACACACCCCAAAATCAAATTCGCAAAATCAAGGTTCCCGCGTTAAAATTGACAACGAATCAGAACTGCTAAAACAAAACATGTTTAGCATGTTCTTAGACAAAACAATCAAATTTGCATCCAAAGTAAGTCATGGACGCTATGGCATGCTGAGCGCGCGGTGTCAATCCTCTCAGCAGGCATAAAAGGCAGTTTTTAAAGCCGCTTTAGCGGGTAATGAGACAAAAAAATGGTACAAATCACGGTAAACATTTTTACAAATCACGTTTTTGCGCCCGATATTTTCTTGTCAACTCCAAAGTCAAGGGACGAATACGAAATCCCTTGACTTTTGGGGTAGCGCGACTCTGTTACTGTTAATTTTAAGATTTTTATTTTTAATTTTTATTTTCATTACTCGGAGGTCCCATCGTTGGGAAATTCCGGTCGCTTCCTCCCAGTGGAAAGCTAGCAGTGACAGAGTCGCACTACCCCAAAGTCAAGGGATCTATTAGTCCCCTTTCGCCGTTATCCCAATTCGCCCCCATCCCATTTTGGCGACATTTCTTAGGCCAAGTGTCATTTTACCTCCATATCATGTACCATTAGCTCCACATCCCATTTTGGCGCAATCCCGTTTCGCCGTTGGCCCATTTCGCCCCCATCCCATTTTCGCGACATTTTAATGGCCAAGTGTCATTTTACCACCATATCATGTACCATTAGCTCCACATCCCCTTTTGGCGCAATCCCGTTTCGCCGTTATCCCATTTTGCCCCCATCCCATTTTCGCGACATTTCACAGGCCAAGTGTCATTTTACCACCGTGTCATATCACTAGCGCCACATTCCATTTTGTCGCCATGCCGTTTTGCCGTCATCCCATTTCGCCGCCATCCCTATTTCGTGACATTTTGGATTGTGGCAAAAATGGGATTTGGCGTAAACGGAATGTCTTCCTTTTTTTATAAGGGGCTTATGTCAGGTCTTAATTGCCTATATTGGACATGAATTGGTTTATACGATTCGAGTTTTTACGCCCTCACGGCTTTTGATGTATGCGTGTTTAGGTGGTATCAGCCATCTGCACTTAAGGTAGAATGACCAAGATCTTTAACGTGCCATTGTGGTGACACGGGGGTGGGAGATGGATACCGTCTCTGGGTCTGCACATAAAGTTGACCCGTGTCTGTCCCGGCCCGGATTCGACCCAGCGACCTTTCGATCACAAGTCTAGTGCTCTACCACCTGAGCTACCCGGGCCCCATGTCTTCCTAGTTGAATAACGCAGTATAGTAGTATAGTGAGACTTGGCAAGAAAAATAAATAAAAAATGGGATGGCGGCCAAATGGGATGGCGGCCAAATGGGATGGTGTCAAAATGGGATGTCGCGCTATTGTTATGACACGGTAGTAAAATGACGCTTGGCTTGTGAAATGTCGCGACAATGGGATGGGGGCAAAATGGAATGCGGTGAAACGGCATTGCGGCCAAATGGGATATGGTGTCAAAATGGGATGTCGCGCTATTGTTATGGCATGTTTGTAAAATGACGCTTGGCTTGTGAAATGTCGCAAAAATGGGATGGGGCAAAAGATGGGACGGTGGCAAAATGGGATTGCACCAACATGGGATGTGGAACTAAAACCACCCCCACCACTCAGCGTAGAGGCTCTAAACAAGAAAAATTAATAAAAATAAAAGGCAAAAATAAAAGGCATGCATTACTTTGTGGAATGCGATATTTTTACATTTTTACAAATCGCTGTTTTAGGTTCGACGTGATTTGTAAAATGTTTTTACATTTTTACAAACCACGGGTTAACAGTAACTCGCTAACGCATTGCCTTCAAACTTTCGGAGAGTTGTGCTAACACATGTTGTAAAGTACTTTCGGAATTTCAAGTAATTTAAGACATTAGGTCTGCTGTTATTTGTCATGTCAGAAACAGTTCTTAAATTGACGATAGGTTTTTGCTGAATCATTGAACAAATTTTATTTGTTGAAATCTTCAAGAACAATGACAGATGCGCCACATACTCAAATTTCATGTACATATTTTATCAGACATGGGTGGTATGAGGATTTCAACGCGAAAGTAGTTTTTTTAAGAAGTTGACTCATTCAGAGCGCTGAGCGCAAATGTCGGCCTACGCATAGCAAAGCTCACTGCCAACACGCTTAACTGATCAATGGCTCTTGAAAAAGCATTTTCCAAAAATGTGTGTGTGCGTTTAAACAAGTGCACTTTGAACAGCCATTGGTGAAACTGTATTAAATTTAAGGGTAAATTGAAGCTTTCATTTTTCTAAATGCATGCTAATTCTAAAAAAAATTCTGTTCAATCGGACAGGGTACATCTTTATTTTTAAAACTCTTTCTGGGATGTCGCATAACAGCAGAACTAATACCTCACATGACTTGAGATTTTGTGTGTACTTTACGACATGTGTTAACACAAATCTCCGAAAGTTTGAAGGCAATGCGTTTGCGAGTTACTCAAATGTACCATTCTTTGTCTTATTACCCGCTAAAATGGCTTCAAAACTGCCTTTTATGCCTGCTGAGAGTATTGACACCTACACCGCTCAGCATGCCATAGCGTCCATGTTAGACAAGATATGTGAACAACACATACTGATTTGGATGCAGATTTGATTGTGTGAGCAAGAGTGACCCTGTTTTTTTAAATATTTTTTATTATCTCAAATTGAAGAACAACTCATTTTTTGATTTGTTTCAGCTGTTGTGCCTAGCAGTGTTGTTTTGCCATTTTGAAGAAGACTGGGTGACAGGGTGACCCCCCAAAAATGCAACCCTCAAAAATGCTACTAACTTCTACATCTGTTGACCGAATCACTTTATATTTGGGTGACATAAACTTCAGCTACCGTGACACTTTCACAAAGGGGCAATTTTGTAGATCAAATGGTCAGACTTTTGTGCTATTTAAAAAAAAAAAAGTTGCCAAGATGTGGAAGGGTCATGCATAGGCTTAAGTTTATGTCCCCCAAATATAAAGTGATTTGGTCAACAGATGTAGAAGTTATTAACATTTTTGAGGGTTGCATTTTTTTAAGGTCAACCTGTATTTGCCAAAAAATCAGCCTGACTGGGCCATTTCTACTTTAGTATTACGAAGTGAATTTCCAGGATGTTGTTATAACATTTAAAGATTTTTAAGTACTATTTTTGTAATTACAGGTCTTTGACGGGTGGTTATCAACCTCCCTTTACCTATCTTGGTAGTGGTGACACACACACCTGGAAGGACATGTGGCTGCACTTGAAGTAGGCTCCTCTGGGAAGGATCCTCTGCAGGCCATGCCCAAAACCGGGGATGGGAGCCGCTCAGCAATGGACAGGACCAGCTAGCTCCCCCGCGGTCATCTCGTTAATCATGTTCTGACCAACACAGTTAAAAGTCCTATTGTCATGACATAATGTGATGCATTCAAATTTTTATCCATTTTATCTGTTTTAGTAGATGTAGTATTATGAAACCAGCGGCATATAGATATAATTATAAGCCATGCGCACTTGACCGGCATTCATGTAACTTTGTGGAATTATCATCCCATATCTCAGGCCAATGTACACCAAAGTTGAAGTAAGTTGCATAAGTAATTCATGAGTTATCAGCATTTTAATGGGTGGCATGTTTTTTTTATTTTGTTTTGTTGGGGGGGGGGGGGGGTGTTACTTTGTACATGTTTGTGTGTGTGTGCTTTATGCATTCAGATGTATACATATGTAAGAGTGTATGCATTAAATAAGTTGGTATATAATTAAAATTCTGTTGTTAATAAATTGTGTCTCGACTGATTGATGGGATTGTCGATTTTGTAAGTATCCTTTTAAACAGCAAACGGAAGTATAGTGTGTCACCACCGCCCCCGCCCCCGCCCCCCCCCCTCTCTCTCTCTCTCTCTCTCTCTCTCTCTCTCTCTCTCTCTCTCTCTCTCTCTCTCTCTCTCTCTCTCTCTCTCTCTCTCTCTCTCTCTCTCTCTCTCTCTCTCTCTCTCTCTCTCTCTCTCTCTCTCTCTCATATGCACACACACGCATTTACAATATACAGCCCATACTTGAATAACTGAGATTAACATAAGCACTCAAGCAATAACAGAGAGAAGAAATCTTCAAACCATTACATTTGTAACCACACAAACTCACTGTAAGACTAAGAGACTGGATCTTTCTTCCCGATAACTCTTGGCGGCAGCTTCTTGAGTTGCTGTCCGCATGCGGACTCTCTGTGTCCTTGATTCCCTTTAACGTCCCCGATTGCGCTGACAAACAATGTAACACTGCTGGCCCTGCCCTGCCTCTTCTGACCGGTGGAGACGATGTTTAGCTCAGAGTTGAGACATGAGATAAGCGTACTTTGTTCGACCTGAGTATCGAAATGGACAGCTTTTGCAGAAAAAAAAGAAACAACAAAACAAAACTGTTAAAAGACATGGACAAACGGTTATACTTGACGGACATGAATCATAAGTGAATAAAATACGTGGCTTATACCTACCATGCAATACAGTACAGTGTTAGTTTATTTATGCCATAAGGGGCAAATGTATAATGAGTTACACGTTTGGCATTTTTAAGAACTATAAATGCATACATGAATCGTCTAAAACATGATCAGGTATAAGAAAACATGATCAGGTATAAGAAAACATGATCAGGTATACGAAAACAAACACGTACAGATACTCCGATTCACTCATACTACCACGTGAATGTCACACACACACACACACACACACACACACACACTGACACACGCACGCACGCGCGTACGCACGCAAGTACGTACACATACATGCACACACGCACAAACAAACATCCACAGACATACGCACGCACATTTTACACATACACACAAGCACGCACATTTTACACACATACGGCACACTGCACACATAGACCTAAGAAATACAAAAATAAAAACCAGCTGCATTCTAAGATTCGACCGGAGAATCTAGATCTCTGATTTAACTGATTCGGTTAGATCTGTAGTTGTTAGTCTTGCAGGAAAATCAATGGCTATTCTGACATCGATGTTGCGGGTAGTAGTCTACCGGCGTAAACGCATTATAAATGAAAGCACACAAATCAAGGACTCTTGTTGGAAAATACCATTGTTTTTGATTCCGATCCTTATTTTGTAGTCGAAATGTTTTGTGTGTGCAGAAATACAAATTTAGATCGATTGCAAGCGTTTTAGATTTCATTGTCAGTGTACGTGTGTCACTGTGTCGGAACTGTGCCTCTCGAAACATTCAGTTAGCGTTAGACCTATGCTTTTGCTTTATTTTTATGATGACTCCTTAATTCCTGAACCGAATCATTAAGCAGAGCCTCTTTGTAAACCGCCATAAAACAAAGTACCGTAATGTGCAATGCTGAAAGCGTAAATCTGACTTTTGAGAGGTTCCCTGAAATGCGTCAACTCGGCTAAGATTTAAATATCTACGAATGACGAACACAGTACGTGAACAGAGCAAACAAATTGCTTGAAACTGTTTTGTTGCATTAGGAAGCCTTGTTTGCAGCCACTTAAAAGTCTTATACGACAAGAATGTATTGCATAATTGATAAAAAGAACTTACCAGAGAACTTTCGTCAAGCCAGCGGCTGCTCACCGCTAGGAATTCTGGGTGGTTGAGCACTTTGAAAACTTCCGGTTTACATTATGTTCCGAATAAGGATATCCTACTACGATTATGTTCCAAATAAGGATATCCTACTACGATGGAATACATCAATGAATTTTCAAACGGCTACACTTGCTCCGTCCTTTCTGATCGGAGGGGTGTTTTTTTTTGAAAGTGTTAGTGAATGGATTAAACATTTTAGCGGTCAAATCTCAATTTCTGTGAGAAAATGTAGACGAGGACCTTTAAAATGTGATCACAATAATAACGAAATTAGGTTAATTGGAGGGACCGGCACGGTTGGCCCGGGATTTCGTGGGTTCGTACCCCGGCCGGGTCATACCTAAGACTTCAAAATTGGCAATCTAGTGGTTGCTCCGCCTGGCGTCTGGCATTATGGGGTTAGTGCTAGGACTGGTTGGTCCGGTGTCAGAATAATGTGACTGGGTGAGACACGAAGCCCGGCTGTGCTGCGACTTCTGTCTTGTGTGTGGCGCACGTTATATGTCAAAGCAGCACCGCCCTGATAAATTATGGCCCTTCGTGGTTGGCTGGGCGTTAAGCAAACAAACAAACAAAAAGGTTAATTAGTACTACGAATAAAATTTAAGAAATCGATCCAAATTTTCTTTCATCTGATCCTTAATCATTTCGTGATTGCAAAACCATATATATAGGATATGTTTTATTTAAAACATGCTCAGTAAATTAAAAAGAATACAGTAAAGCGCGCTTTTCTGCTCAACGCAATTGAGGTCTAACGAATGACGTCTCACAACGTGCGCGGTCGTCCTTGGCGGTCAAGAAAGCCGCGGGCGCCGCCGCGATCGGGAAAGCCGTTTGGCTCATAATCATTACACGTGTAATAAAACATAAATACACGCGTAATAAATGATTAATACACGTGTATTTAATTCTTATTGCACGTGTAATTTATCTTTTTACATTTAGTCAAGTTTTGTTATGCTATGGAATAGCATAATGATTAAATACACGTGTAATGAATATTTCATACTGGTGTAAGAAATGATTAAATACACGTGTAATTAACATTTCATGCGCGTGTAAGAAATGATTAAATACACGTGTAATTATGTATTACACGTGTATTTAATAATTTCTTACACGTGTATGAATTATTTATTACACGTGTATGAATCAATCATTACGCGCGTATTAATTATTTAGTACGCGCGTAAGAATCATTTCTTACGCGCGTATGAATTATTTATTACGCGCGTATGAATTATTTATTACGCGCGTATTTAATCATTTCTTACACGTGTATGAACAATGTTTTACACGTGTATTTAATCATTTCTTACACGTGTAAGACATGATTAAATACACGTGTAATACATTTTTCATACACGTGTAAGAATTGAATAAATACGCGTGTAATAAATATTTCATACAAGCGTTAAAAATGCAGGAGTGACGTGGTTAAGCGACTTAAAAACTCGGACTGGGAATCCACATGAAAAACACTCTATGCGTCTTCATCGCCTCGCTTTGCACGCTTACAGCTCAAGATGGCGGAAGCGGCAAACGTCAATGTCACTTTAGAAGGTTTGCAACAAATTGATGCAATGGTTCACCTTTCGGCGGGTCTGATCCAAAAAAATCCCCTCTAGCGGCGTCGCCATTTTGAGAGATCAATCGCGCGCGAACCGGAAGTAGAATAGACGAGAGTTGTTGCTTTGCAAGTCGTATATTTTGCGATTCAAGTTTTAATTTATTACAGGTGTATCTAATGATTAAAATACACGTGTATTTAAATCTTTTCCTACACGTGTATTTAATCATTTCTTACACGTGCATGAAATATTTATTACACGTGTATTTAATCATTTCTTACACGCGCATGAAATATTTATTACACGTGTATTTAATCATTTTTTACACGTGTATGAATTATTTATTACACGTGTATGAATCAATCATTACGCGCGTATTAATTATTTAGTACGCGCGTGTGAATCATTTCTTACGTGTATTTAAATTATCAAAACGCATGCACCTTAACACAGCTGACTTGTAATCTAGCCTGAACTACGAAAGCAGCCACACGCATACTCACAGAGGCACGCATGTTTGTGTGACCGTTTGCACGAATAAACATCATTTTAACGCACACACACACAAGCAAGCGCACGCTCTCCCTCTCCGTCTCTCTCTCTCTCTCTCTCTCTCTCTCTCTCTCTCTCTCTCTCTCTTTCTCTCTCTCTCTCTCTCTCTCTCTCTCTCTTTCTCTCTCTCTCTCTCTCTCTCTCTCTCTCTCTCTCTCTCTCTCTCTCTCTCTGAGATCACAACATCAAGTAAAAACAAGTCGCGTAAGGCGAAATTACTACATTTAGTCAAGCTGTGGAACTCACAGAATGAAATTGAACGTAGTCCACCGCTAGTGCAAAAGGCAGTGAAAGTGACGAGCCTGTAGGAAAGCTTATTTACCTTGACAGTCCTAGTTGTGTTTCTAAAAGGCGAGTCATGCGCAAATGAAAGGCCGGGCATGGCAGGATATGATCCGCTGACTGGGCATGGCATAATTTCAACTCCACGAGTCAATAAAGGATTGACATACTCGCATTGCACACACAAGAGCTTCACATTTTTCAATTCATGCACCTGCTCATCATCAATTGTATTTCACAAAAATTAGATCATTCATGTTGAATTCCAAGATTTACTCATTCGAACTCATTATTTTTTTATCCATTTCACGCATCTCAATTTTTACAACTGGTAACAGCCTATGGCAAAGAGCTCTACCGAACCATGTAGGCAATTATACCCTGAGTATTCCCCATTCTCAGAAAACGGCCCTGTGCACCCGCCTGTGCCGATTTAGAAGCCTTTCCCCAACTAGGGGTTGTTTTGTACTTGTCACGCCTGTCCTCGATCAGAATGGAAAAAAAACACCCTAGGAGGTGGTCCAGAATCGGGCATACTTTGATTATTTTCAGTCCAAATAAATCACACAGACTTTGTTTATACAAAATCACATACGAAGCCAGAATAAAAATTCGATGCGATGACCTACTTCTGCTTCGCCATTTGCTTTCTCACGTGTTTCGGGAATATCATCGGGATACACTCGCCAGAGGCTCGTGGATCCCTATGATATTCATCCGCTGGGTCTTTGTGCGCGCCTTCGTGAGCGAGGCTGGTACTACATATTGTTCATACGAAATGACAAACACAGGTTACAAGCGATAACGCGCAAAAGTACTGGTTTATTATTTTACATCTGACACTAGGGATCAGTAATGTATAGATATATAGTTACAGTACCACGTAATGCGGTAAAAAACTTATGAACAGAAAGAAAAAGAGAAAAGAAAACAAATTATTAGACATGGCAAAAGTATCAAATGCATTAACAAGACACGAGAAGTAAAAACAAGAAAAATAAACAATCACAAGACAGGCGAAGACAAACAGACAAGAAAGTTACAATTACCAAACACTCGTTGGTTAGTCCTTCAACAACAATAAAGAGTTACGTTCTGTACGTTCAACAACAATAAAGAATTACGTTCCGTACGTTCAACAATACCATAAGCACTAAGAATACTCAAGAAACTTAGCATACATACGTTTAAAACCAAAATGGCTAGTTTCAGAAAAATACAAAACGTTGACTCATCAGGCCAGGAATACAAAGCAAACTGTCATACCAAAAAAGTCTAACGACAACGTTCCTGCGTTAATCAAAGTCACAAACAAGATATTTACTCATCCACTTTCTCTCAATAACGTTACAAGAAATAAGCCCGTTTACAAACGATCACCACAGACCGCAAGCTTCTTTTACCTAAATTCTTTTAACGTAAGGCTGAAAAAGTCGGAGAAAACGTTTCACTTCGAACTTCGTTAACCACAGAAAACACAAGTTATCATTATAAACATTAGCGACTTTCTAGCGTCTACAAAACATTGCTGTACGTTCACAACACTAGAACAGTTGAACACACAATAAAGAAACACTACAACAAGTCAGACTTTCAACTCACGTTATACATAAACAACTCACAAAGTCATTACAAAATGGCGACCAAAACACAACACAAACAAGTAACAACAAAATTACCTTATGCGCTGTGTGGGTTGACCAGCAGTACCAAAAACGTGTTGCCTCACAAACGAAGGGCACAAAACGATTCACACTTGAGAAACAACTGTCTCCAAGAACATTACGTTGACGTTAAAACATAAGAAACACTCCGTTGGTTCACTTGATAACCTTCATACGTTTACATCAAAACCAAACGCTTCCTAAAACCCTCAGATCGACTGACGAGACAGGAGTCAAGCAGCGGTATTTATGGAAACAAAAACCTAACATGGAATAGTTATTCAAAAGTCAAAGGTCACCGGATTGACCAACCAACAACATTCCTAAGACAGAATCGGGTGAAACTACATCCTCCATGCGGCCGTCGTGTAGTTAGGTGTGAAGGGCTCCTGATGGACGAAAGGAGCGCTCATTCCGACGTGATGGGGGGCGTTGACATCCTCTCTACGTTGAGGTCCGTACGCCTCGTAGGTGGCGTTGTTGGTAGTAGCGGCGCTTGTAGAGGCGCTGACTCCAACGACGAGGTCCACGACAGGTAACGCGTGCTGTCGTGGCTCAGTCGTTGTGGTTCCTGCGACGAAGTTGGTGACAGCAGCGTTGACAGTAGAGATGTCACGGGTGCTGGCGGCTTGGCAGACAGGAACAGACGTGAAGTCCATGGCTGGCTGGTGTGTCCTTTGGTCAGCAATGACGGCAGCTTGACTGACAGGAACAGACGTGGCGTCCAAGGCTGGCTGGTGTGTCCCTTGGTCAGCAATGACGGCAGCACCTGTCCCTATTCCTATCGCTGTTTGTTCATTGTTTAGAGGAGGGGCTTCAAGACTGTACAGGGGAACGGAAGGACGAGGGTGGAACCTAGTGTTCAACAAATCGACTGACGGTAGATCAGGGAGATCCTGCTGAACTGTTTCACATTGTTCTAGTACCCGTATCCTAGCCTGCCGCTCTCTGTTGATACTTTGGCGTTCAGTAAACTTGATAAACCTCAACGCCTTCTTCTGCTTTAGTTCATCAAGAGCTGCTTCAGCTGCATCGTTAGCCTGCCTTTCAGCTTCTTTAACACCTGCTTCAGCTGCTACAGCTGCGTCTCTAGCCTTCCTTTCCGCTTCTTTAAGAACTGCTTCAGCTGCTACAGCTGCGTCGTTAGCCTGCCTTTCAGCTTCTTTAACAACTGCTTCAGCTGCTACAGCTGCGTCTCTAGCCTTCCTTTCCGCTTCTTTAAGAACTGCTTCAGCTGCTACAGCTGCGTCGTTAGCCTGCCTTTCAGCTTCTTTAAGAACTGCTTCAGCTGCTACAGCTGCGTCCCTAGCCTTCCTAGCTGCTGTTCTCTCAACTTGTTGTCGTTGCAAAAGATCCAGTTCACTGAGCTGAGCTTCCTTTATGGCTTCTGCTTCGACCTTAATGCCAATAGACACAGCCTCTAGCTTAAGAGTCAATTTAGCCTCTTCAGAGCTAACACTTCCAGAGCGGAGAGACTCAGGGTGAGAACCGGCTAGGCTACCTGATCTTCTGCTGCCTGACTTGAAGCTAGCTGGCTTGTAAATGGCTGACCTAATGCTAGCTGTTTTATGGCTGGCAATCTTACCACTGGCTGACTTGTGGGTGGATGACCCAACGCTAGGTGTAACACTGCTATGCCTGGAAGTAGGCTCCTTAGCCACCTGCACGCTAGTCGTTTGTCTGTCAAGAGCTCGATCAATGTCAAACATAATGTTCTGAACTGTTCTCTGAACATCATCCCAACTTTCCTGAATGGTTTCACCGCTACCAATACTACGAAGACCTTTCTCTATGTCACCAAGATCCTTGTACATGCTCAAAACAATTTGTTTCTGACTGGTTAACGACTCTTGATTAGGAGTTTCTTGGTTAAGCTCTGTTACTACCTCACCGATTGCTCGTTCCAAGAATGTTCGTTGTCTTGCAAAGTTTCTAGTTTTGATCTCAATCTGGTAATCTCTACCTTTTTCAGTAGGCTTAATGTCACGCCTAGGCCTTTGAGAATGTTCATCTTCATCGCCGTTAATGTCATAACCTGAAGCTTCCAATGGTTTATCTGCTGGAATCTCCTCCATTACAATGTTCGCTTATTCAAAAGCACTAAAAACCTACATAAGGTTTATCTGTTTAAAAAGTAAAATGAATCGATCTGAGGGTCGTTTGGGATAATACACAAAAGTCACAAAAAATGCGCCGGATACGGAGTAGGAAGATCTCTAACCGACAAGTTGATCTATGTCGAACTATGGTTCACTAACACAGTGACAGGTAACAATAAAGTCTTTTGCTGGTTATCAACAGCTACGTTTACGTTCATTGAGCATCAATAACAACAGTTCTTTACATTCACTTGGCTGGACTTCAGCTAAGTTTGTTTACTTTAGCTAAAGTTCTTTCACTGGGCGTCAGCAGCTAAGTTTTTTACTGGACGACAGCAACTAAAGTTTTTTACTTCACTGGGCAACAGCAAGCTAAGTTTTTTACTGGACGACAGCAACTAAAGTTTTTTACTGTGCGCGCCTTCGTGAGCGAGGCTGGTACTACATATTGTTCATACGAAATGACAAACACAGGTTACAAGCGATAACGCGCAAAAGTACTGGTTTATTATTTTACATCTGACACTAGGGATCAGTAATGTATAGATATATAGTTACAGTACCACGTAATGCGGTAAAAAACTTATGAACAGAAAGAAAAAGAGAAAAGAAAACAAATTATTAGACATGGCAAAAGTATCAAATGCATTAACAAGACACGAGAAGTAAAAACAAGAAAAATAAACAATCACAAGACAGGAGAAGACAAACAGACAAGAAAGTTACAATTACCAAACACTCGTTGGTTAGTCCTTCAACAACAATAAAGAGTTACGTTCTGTACGTTCAACAACAATAAAGAATTACGTTCCGTACGTTCAACAATACCATAAGCACTAAGAATACTCAAGAAACTTAGCATACATACGTTTAAAACCAAAATGGCTAGTTTCAGAAAAATACAAAACGTTGACTCATCAGGCCAGGAATACAAAGCAAACTGTCATACCAAAAAAGTCTAACGACAACGTTCCTGCGTTAATCAAAGTCACAAACAAGATATTTACTCATCCACTTTCCCTCAATAACGTTACAAGAAATAAGCCCGTTTACAAACGATCACCACAGACCGCAAGCTTCTTTTACCTAAATTCTTTTAACGTAAGGCTGAAAAAGTCGGAGAAAACGTTTCACTTCGAACTTCGTTAACCACAGAAAACACAAGTTATCATTATAAACATTAGCGACTTTCTAGCGTCTACAAAACATTGCTGTACGTTCACAACACTAGAACAGTTGAACACACAATAAAGAAACACTACAACAAGTCAGACTTTCAACTCACGTTATACATAAACAACTCACAAAGTCATTACAAAATGGCGACCAAAACACAACACAAACAAGTAACAACAAAATTACCTTATGCGCTGTGTGGGTTGACCAGCAGTACCAAAAACGTGTTGCCTCACAAACGAAGGGCACAAAACGATTCACACTTGAGAAACAACTGTCTCCAAGAACATTACGTTGACGTTAAAACATAAGAAACACTCCGTTGGTTCACTTGATAACCTTCATACGTTTACATCAAAACCAAACGCTTCCTAAAACCCTCAGATCGACTGACGAGACAGGAGTCAAGCAGCGGTATTTATGGAAACAAAAACCTAACATGGAATAGTTATTCAAAAGTCAAAGGTCACCGGATTGACCAACCAACAACATTCCTAAGACAGAATCGGGTGAAACTACTATTTTACAACCAATCAGTAACCGATCACGCACTCCGTGCATGCCCAAAACTTAAAACGGTATATTTAACAGAAAGAACATCAAGGAACTAGCTGACATCACAAAGCTAAAAACACGTGAGTCACACGTATTCTAAAACTTGCAACGCAGATTCGCAGGGCTCACCTCAAAATCAAAACACGGAAAATAGCACGTGAATCTCACGGTGTTCTAAGACTAAACAACGCAGTTTGTGACGCTCCGACCAAAACCAGGTCACAACAACTGAACAAGGAGCACGTGAATCTCACGTAAAAATATTAACGCTCCACAAAACGGGTCACAACAAGGTGCTACAATAAAAACACGGTTTACTTCTTTTTACATCATGCAATGGCTTGAGCAAACGTAATTACAACAAAAGTAGGTGACTGCATGCCACATCGGCATGCACAGTCTTGACTGAAATACAAGCCATATAAAAAACCACTCGTGTTGTAACCTATACATATATATATATTCCTGATATATATTATCTGATGCTCCCAATAGGCTGTCTGTGAAGGGATACGTGCTTCTCTCTCTTTCGTTTTATTTTAACAAATCTCAGAAGAAAGTCTCTGCTGACTTTCAATTGTTTCTTTCACAACGTACGTCTGATGTTTTATATTTTGGTCACTGTGAAAGTTGCATCGCCTTTAAAGCGATCCAATTGGAAAAGTCTTGCAGAAGACTTCTTCTTTACCAAGTCCTGTGTTGAACGGCAGTGAAAAGTTGACCGCTTTTCCTGTTTCACCTTTTCAAAAATAGATCTCACTTGTTCGCGAATTCATTTCTGGATCTGCAGGCTGGTACAGAGTTACCTCCCTTTAGGCTGTTTCAAATTTCCCTTGTTTTAACCTAATTTCTTGGTTAATACTTGTCTAAATTTCTAAATTCTCTCTTAATAAATATTGATTCCACACTTGTGGAAGTGTTTCCTTTCACAGATATCCCACTGGGGTTGTCAGATGAGCGTAGTCTCCCATGCCAACAGAAGCTACCATTCAGAGAGTGGTTTCCTTCTTAGTTGGATACCATGGGTTGACAGCTCTCGCCATCTGTACCACCTGACCAATGATGAGACACAATAGTGTCAAAACATGTGTCAGGTCCAAGTACTAAAACAATGGTCCTCCTCAGGACTAGATTTTATTGTGATACGTCCCCCACAAAGGGACTTTTCTTTGTAAATCTCGGTCCCCCCTGAGGAGGGTCTGATGCTCCCAATAGGCTGTCTGTGAAGGGATACTAAGAGATTTTAACAAATCTCAGAAGAAAGTCTCTGCCGACTTTCAATGTTTTCTTTGATTACAAGTCAGCGTCTGCAGTTAAAACGCACTCATACAAATGTCAACAGCACTTATTCTAAATCTACATTGCAACCTTCGGTAAATTCAGAGACACTCAATTAAACAATGATTGAACCATGTAAACAAACAACATGGTTCAAACATTCAATCATGATTCACCCATCTCAGTACTAGTGCAACAACCTCAGTGCAGAACTCAAGAAGTCTGCAGCAAGCACTTCCATTCCTTTTTTTCTTTGAAAGGCCCACTATCCAACTATACAGCATCAATATCTTTTCCACACAAGCAAGCTCCACAGCTACAATCAACAGCAGACAGAGTAAGCTTACCATTATTCAACACAGATTCCCCAACCTCCTAAAAGGTGTGTGTGCATGTGTGTGTGCAGGTTATTTCTGAGCGTTCAATGGCACGGGCACTGTCGGTGTTACCCAAAGGCAAAGGGGAAGAACCCTAGCTTGACCGGATTAGCTTGATCAGACTTTACATCTGCAGCCAGAACACTGAGACTAACTTCTGCAAAGTTAAAAATGTAAACACATGATGTATGCTCAGAATCAAATAAGTTGTTTCAGATCTTTTTAATTTGACATCCCACCTAAGCAATTCACTCGCGCGCACGTGGGTGTCTGTGTGTGTTCGTGTCTCTCTGTGTGTTCAACAAGCAAAGATGCACTGCGTCAGTAGGGAGATTTAAAAGACAGCACGTTTCGTTTTGCAGCTCGTTTCGTTTGGTGAATGAGTCACCCCGCGAAAGGGAACGTGAAACGAGACGGCATAGGCCGCAGACAAGATTTAGATGTATTCACGTTTCGTTTCGGAATGAAGGAAGGGCGATAAATCATCAACAAGGAAACCGCTGTTCGATTTGCTTTTGAATGCATTTTAGTTTCAAGATAGTAAAGAAAGCACACACAATTAGTCCTTACGGCAGGGCAATAACCCCTTGAAAAATACATCGGAAAATGTTTTAATGGTTTTGGGTAGTTTAACTCCTGAAGTTTACAAATCCGCAGGATGACATCTTTAAATCCTTGGGCAAATTGAGACAAAATTAATTATAGGAAAATTAGCAAATGTTGATTTTTGGCTCACGTAAGTGTAGCCTATGCGATCGTAACTTTGTCTGTCTGTGCGTGCGTGCGTGCGTGCGTCTGTGCGTGTGTATGTCTGTGGTAGAAACTCTAACATTTGAAGACGTCACATTACATTGACGTCACATTATGACGTAAGAGGGTTAGACGTCACGCGAAGGAAGTACTGACAGTCTCGGTCATTATTATTTTGAGCGCGCCGAGACTAGTTGGCAGTCGTGTCCTTGTAAGTAGGCTACATGCAGACAGACAGATCTAGATCTAGTGTCTCGCTTTCTTGCACAGTTTCACCTATGCTCTTTCTGTGTGTGTGTGTGTGTGTGTGTGTGTGTGTGTGTGTGTGTGTGTGTGTGTGTGTGTGTGTGACGGAGTGATTGAGTTTGTGTTACTGTTTGTCGATTTCTTACGTGAGCCTTGAAGGCTTCGCCTCTTGTTTTGTTTAGACACAAAAGGCATTCCATAGAAAAAAGGGCTAGAATGGCGTCATAACTTCATGACGTCGGGAAAACGTAATGAGTAATATGACGGCACGTACAGTATGGCCTGTAGTGTTGTCCGTGTCCGTACTTGAGCTCCTCTTCCAAGACAAAAAACAAAGGCATTTGACGTGTTTCATTCTGCTAAATGGAAACAATTTGCACATGAGTGTGTATGGAATTACATCCAGGCTGAGAAGATGTGAAACCTGTGTTATTCGTGGACTTGTGATTAGTGCGTATGGTGTTCCAAAGCACAGGTTTCACTGTCGAAGATAAAACTTGTAAATTGATCTTACAAAATGGCGGGCGATGATCAAAGAACAAAGTGAGAGACTAGTTTTCTCCGATTTGATTGTTTACCAGACGATAGAGCTATTTTAGATGGAAGCGTATGCCATCTGGTGACAGCTGTTCATTAACCAGTGTCTTCGTAGGAGTGCTTAATTTCTCTGCAGAAGATCCATGCGTAACAATCGGTGAAGTCTTTCAGCAAATGTCGCAGTTTGTAAGCGAGTGCTACAGGTGCAAAATCTCAAACAACATATCACGTGAGATATATTAAACCTGGCTAGCTAGAACCTCCAAGCACCAGTCCACATAAATCAAAAACTACCGCCCACATCAGCCCATTGCTGAACGTCCATCTGAAAAGGGCTGTATTGCAATTCTACGGGGATCTTCCAAATCTTGATCCGGTTGACTCTGGGTGGTTGTAGGATGGGCAGAAAACCGCCTGGAGTAGAACCTACACCAACTGAAGTCATGCTAATTTTGAAGTGTGGCTGTGGAGAAATTTACCATGTGCAACAGCATGCTGTGTTTGCGCAGTCGGTCAATGTGCGTGTGCCATCTTATGTCGATGTCTACTCCTTGGAAATTGCACAAATCCGCACTGGTCATCCATCGTAGTCATCCGCACTGGGTATGTGCAACAGTCACCTTCACCGGTCACCAGCACTGGTCATCTGGATCGGTCATCCACACTGGTCATGATTTGCGGTCATCCGCACTGGTCATCCTTTTGTGATCATCCGCATCGGTCATCCGCACTATTCATCCTTCATGATCATCTGCACTGGTCATCCGCACAGGTCATCCTTCATGATCATCTGTACTGGTCATCTGCACTAGTCATCGTCCATGATAATCTGCACTGGTCATCCGCACTCGTCATCCGCGCTGGTCATGTTTCATGATCATGTGCACTGGACATCCGCACCGGTAATCGGCACTGGTCATCTGCACTGGTCATCCTTCATGGTCATCTGCACAGGTCATCCACACTGGTCATCCGCACTTGCAATTCTCACCGGTCACCCGTACTGGTAATCTACATGACATCCTGCGTAATCATCGGGCGTGGTCATTTATTGGTCATCAGGCATAGTCATCCGCTACCATTTCGGCAATTGAAAAAAGGATCGATGGTGGCTGCCCTCAAACTGGAAACTCACTGCATGACCATGTCATCTTGTGTGGTAAACCAGCGTGGTCATCCCGCCTGGTCATCTGGAGTGGTAAACTACACATCATCCTGTGTGGTCATCGGCGAGGTAAAGTGCATACTAACCAGTATCCCTGGTTTGTCGCCATGACCTTTACGTTATGAGATAGAGGTCTTTTGTATGAGACATGGTACATCAGGTTTAGCCTCTTGACATGACGCCTAATACACCTCCTCGGGGCGTCACTAACTGACACAACACTGTGTATATGGTGTCAATCGCTTGGCGCTGTGACACCTTACAAGGCCTTTCGTCTGATGTATACATTCGAAATTCCTCACCTGACTAGATTTTTTTTAAAAAGAGCACAAGATAACTTTAAGTTATTCTGGGTATTACAGCCACTTTTTCAGGATTAAGTTGTTATCTGCTTGCTCACCGACCAAGTCACTCATTGATTCTGGAACCCACCAGGATGGTAGGGTCACTTCAACGACGAGCGCTTCATAAGCTGTCTCCACCTCTGGCGGCTGTGAGCAATTTTTGGGAAGTTGCAAAACATTTCCCAATCCACTCTGTAATGATATCTGTCCCTCTGTTCATTTGTCTTCTCTATCTTCTCTTTCCGCGCACCATACCCTGTAAGATGGTCTTGGAGAGCCCGCCTGTTCTTGTTACATTGCCATACAATCTCAGCTTCGTCTTCTTGACAGTGATCTTTGTAGTGATGCACGTGCTAAGTGATGGTTTTGCAGACATTAAAATATATGACCTTGAAATTGTTTGACCTTGAAAACGTGTGACCTTCAGTGTTGGTGAACGTTTTTATTCATGGCAAGTTTTAAGAAGACATTTCGTCATTTTATCTTCAAAAATAGTATAATCCTTTATCATTTGAATGAACATTTGACATTCATATGACCTTGAAATGCGATGAAGGTCAAGCAAAGTGCAACAGTAATCAAAGCCCACAACACATATAAGCTTAAACCATTAGCTGTAACTGAAAAAATATATTGCTAAAACTAACTATATCATCCTGCTCCGTTAACCAGTTTTAACGGTCCCTCAACAGACCAGCCATTCGGGTTATAGTGTCTGCTAATCATGTAACTGTTGTTATGCATATTAACTCTCGTTTTATCTCCCGGAAAACATAAATAATAAATACAGTTCCGCTAGTTTATAGCATGCAGTTTCGACTATTTTGCAGTCTGGAATCCATCTTCTCCGCCATCTTGAATACATCAAAATGCCCAAGGATGACAGAGTGTCATCCGTCGGATCTGTAATCTACAGACATCACAGAGTTCAAAACACTCAAAACATTCTCCGAGGTATTTTTTGAGGGGTTAAGGTCAAAATCGGGAAATGACGACCTGACTAAATGGAAGTTTTCATTGAATCAAAGACAGTTTCAATTTAGGTTCTGAGTCCGTCCAAGGTCACAGTGCCAGGCTACAATTGCCAAAACCGGTTTGGTTAACTCGGATCCCAATTCTAGTTTAATTTTTGTGTTGGAGTGTAGAATTACGAAAATAAACTAACATTTTACTGAATAACTTTCTTTAGATTTAACCAGTAATTTCATGTAGCCTACGTGAAATATATCTCTGAGTTAATTTGTTCGATCGTGCTTGGGTTAATCAACCCATACTGGTAGCGTCAATTCTGTCTAAAACGATGTAATGGCCGCTCCTTGAAACTGCGTGTTGAATACCGTTTGGACTGATTTTACTCCATCAGGATGAAATACACGTTTGCTGAGCTCTTAGATACTTTCATATAACCATGAACCATGTCAGTGTAAAGCAAAACAGTTGGACATGCTCGAAAAATGGATGAAACAGCCTGTGCTGGATGACGAAGCGAACCGGCCAGCGAAAAAGGTACACTCGTAACAGTCAGGCATGGGAATTAAAAATTGTAAAAACGGCTGAAAATTAAGGAAAAAAGAGGAAATATTTTTTGATGACCGGGGGGGGGGGGGGTGGGGGGGGGGTGGTACACTAAAAGTAAAACACTACATATTTCGCACTAAAATACGAAAAAAGAGGAATTTCTACTGCAAAAATTAAAAAAAAAACGGCGGAAATCCGACTTTTTTTCACGAAAAAACAATCACCGATCGCATTTACGCCATTTTCATTTAAAAAAGAAAAATAAATTTTTTTTTTTTTTTTTTTTTGCTGAGAAAAAAAAGCGGAAATGCGATTTTTTTCGGCGGAAAATTTAAAAAAAAACCGGAAATCCGCCAAACGGCGGACAATTCCCATCCCTGAACAGTGCATCTTTGCTTGTTGAACACACAGAGAGACACGAACACACACAGACACCCACCCGTACGCACACACACTGACACAGACACACGCGCGTGCGCGCGAGTGAATTGGAGAACTCGACCCGCTGTGCAGTTAAGAGTTGTATCCACTTCATGTTCAGTCTTGCATGGTGTTGATTCACTTTGTGTCAGTGCAACGTGCCATTTAATTTTTGTTTTGTTAGATCAGCGGTGCACTTTTAGATCAGCGGTGCAGTGTTCGTGGAAGGGAGGTTACTCTAGCTTCACCTCAAATGAACAGCGAGGTTCGTTTGCTGCAGGGACCTATGTGTTTGCTGTCACTATCAGTTGATTCTTCGCTTTTGTTCTTTTTTTTACTCGACCTGCACCCAAAGTGTAAAGATAAACGCTTTGTTTACTGAATCAACATTCACATGTTGTGTTTTCTTTTGTTTAGCCATGTGAGCAATGCTCTTCATCAATCCACTGAAACATGTTCGGTGCAGGGTCAAGGGTAGGCAGAAGTATAGTTCCTCGGGCAAACCGGAATCGGTACTATGATATATTTTTTGAGCCCATTATGTATTTATTGAAGCCGAAAAATACAACATATATACCCATAGTAGCATTACAGAGACAAAGAAGCAGCTCATGGGTGTGTGTGTGTGTGCGTGTGTGTATGTGTGTTTATGTGTGTGTGTTTATGTGCGTGTATGTGTTGTGCGTGCGTGCTTGCTTATGTTTGTGTGTGGGTTGTGAGTGTGTGTGTGTGTGTGTGTGTGTGTGTGTATGTGTGTGTGTGTGTGTGTGTGTGTGTGTGTGTGTGTGTGTGTGTGTGTGTGTGTGTGTGTGTGTGCGATTGTCTATGTTTTCTTGGACGGGGTTCTGCTCGCTCAGAAGCGTCTCCTCCCCTCCCCCTCGGACTCTCTGTTTACACACTGGCGCTAGTAAACCTCCAACTGAGCACTACATACCCGAACTCTATCCGAGTCTTCATCTTGGGTTTACATATACCTCAACAACCACCACACGTCTTTGATCCTCTCACAATCCTTTATCAAAAGGACGACGACAACTGCAACAACTAAAAGTCGAGAACAACGAGAGCAACAATCGAGAAATCGAGAACAACAACAAGGTTGACTGCACCACCAACAGCAGTTTTACACTGATAAACAGTCCTTGGAACAAACACGATTTGACACGTAACACGGTTACCCAACCGCAACGGCCGGGACTGGTATGCAGGGAAAGGTTTTAGCGGCACATGGCCGCATGGTGACGCTGTTCTGTAAGTCGCGCTAATTGCCATTCATGAAACCGTGTTTCTACCCGCCAAAGTCACATGACGGTTTTAAACTTACGGGACCTACCTCTCGGCTCTACAGTCGCTAACGGCATGATGCCGCCGGGTAATCTTTTGATGTTTGGATGGCTGTGTCCGCATGCAATCGGTCGAGGCGCTGACCGTGGTTATTTCGTCTAGAAAGGAAGCGTCGAGTGGTGGTGATTTCCTTTGATAAGGGTGTTTGTGCGCGTGGTTTATAAATAGACAACCCCGTTAGCTAAAACTGTTGTGAGGTACACTCGTGAATGCCAGTTAAAATCGGCCTCAGATACTGAAACCACCTCAAATTCGTTATTTTATTGAATACCACTCCAGGGAGGGACGCAGTTTCGCACCCAACACTCAACCCACTTTTACTCCGCCCACCCAGCCTGAGGGCCCTAACTACACGTGTCGAAGACGCTACCTCACAGGGGTGTTGAGTGACACGCACTTATCCCTTGATTACACGAACCAGCCAACCCACGGGCGGGAATTGGTAACCGCCAATAGGAACTCAGATCAACTCTGACGAAACTATCTACTTAACACGCAGAGTCAATCACTTGCCCACGAGGCCCTTGTCATGGCTAAAAACTGACAAACCCGGTGCTACCACGACACCACCGATGAGGCCTTACCCCCCCCCCCCCCCATTCCATACCCAGCCAAGGGTTATAAAATGGCAGGCCACCACTTTTAAATAAAACAAACCTTCTTACTTAATAAATACACCTTTCAAAAACCAACCCTTTTACCCTAAAAGTACTTTTAGATGTCCGTAATATATGTACTCGGTGCCTCACCGAGCTTTTAAGTTATTCCTGGCACAGGCACCCATGCCAGCTGCGCCATTGGCTGACGGCCGGGGCGTAGGCGGAGTGCCTGGCTTGCCAGTAAATGTAGATATACATATTTGTGTGTATGAATGTTCGTTGTGTCACTGTGGCATAGCCTTTTAAAATGTAAATAAAACAAGACGTGCGTACTGTATATACTTGTTCTTATTTTCTCTCTGTATAAAGCTGGATCATCTTTTTTAACCGTTGGTTTTATAAAGTGGATCTGAAATTTGTATCTCTTTAAAAAGTATTCTTTTTCGAAATAAACGTTTTCTTTTAAACAAAAACAAACCCTACCCCAAAAACGCTTTTGTAGACAATATGTACAGAAACGAAGAAACGAAGCGAAATCTTTTAATAAACGTTTATCACCACCTTTACCCGCTCCGACATCCTCCCTCCTTCCCTCCTTCCCCCTCCCCCCCCCTAACACATTACCTATGTTCATGTCCCTAATAGATATTAGTATCTGTGAGGACGTAAAGGACCCCCATAGTATAGTATACTGGCTGACCGACGGGCTATACAGCCTTGACCACTGATCTCTACAACACGTTCACCTTCAGTGGGAACGCTCAGCCTCTACTATCAAAGCTACTGTGATCAAACCCTCAAATCATGAGAGGTACATATACTACGAAAACCTCAATCACTGAGAGGTACTTCAACTCAATCTGCCTCACTTTAAGAGAGCAACAACCCAATGCAGGGCAATATATAAAAAGAGATCCACAAACCCTCTTTTAATGAGAGGATTTTCTACAACGAAAGCCTCAATCACTGAGAGTATATCTGGATAATACATACAAGTACACCCCAAAAAGGGAAATGTATAGTAATCATCCATAGATGATTAATTTATATCGAAAAAAAAATTATGAGGATATGGGTGTGAATAGTTGTCCCCTGACGAGGCTACGAGGGGGACTCATTATATTTTGCAACCTGGGCAAACTAATGAAGTCACTACTTTGCTTTGTTCATAACATCAACGACCAGTTTTGGGAACACTTGTGACAACAACAATTACTTGATTCCGTGCAACCGTTTTCATGTAATGCGATCAAATGTCCAGTACAACCTCTATAAAACCACAAAAGTCATATTCAAAGAAGTTGTCCTAATAGCTTGAAACTGTAAATCTAGCCGAAAAGAACTATCTTTGGGAGAGGTACTTAGCAATCTCTGGGCTGCCTACTGCATTTGCCGGGTTTGGGAGACCCTTGACTGTGTGTGTGTGTGAGTGTGTGTGTGTGTATGTGTGTGTGTGAGTGTGTGTACGTGTGTGCGTCCGTGCTTGCGTATACATGTGCATATATATTTATGTGTGTGTGTGTGTGTGTGTATGTGTGTGTGTGTGTGTGTGTGTGTACGTATGTGCGTCCGTGCTTGCGTATACATGTGCACATATATTTATGTGTGTGTGTGTGTGTCTCTTTGTGTGTGTGTGTGTGTGTGTGTGTGTGTGTGTGTGTGTTGCCGAGAGTGTATGTGTTGTGCGCACGTGCCTGCTTATCTAAGAGTGTGTGTGTGTGTGTGTGTGTGTGTGTGTGTGTGCGTGCGTGCGTGCGTGCGTGCGCGCGTGCGCGTGCGTGCGTGTCTGTGTGTGTGTGTGTGTGTGTGTGTGTGTGTGTGTGTGTGTGTGTGTGTGTGTGTGCGATTGCTTATGTTTTCTTGTTTGTTCTATGTTATTACAAATTCACTCTGTCACAACTTTCTGTCTCCCTCCCCAGAGTGCGCACCTGGCCTGTGGAAGTGCGCGAACAACAAGTGTATACGGGAGCCATACCGCTGCAATGGACATAACGAATGTGGTGACGACAGTGATGAGCAGAACTGTGGTATGTACATCTATATATATGTCACGGTAGAGACGAAGATCTGGTAGAAACGTCGTTTCTACTGGTAGAGACGACGATCGGAGTTTCTACCGGTAGAAACGACGATCCTCGTTTCTACCGGTAAAAACGACGTTTCTACCAGTAGAGACGACGATCGGAGTTTCTACCGGTAGAAACGACGATCGGAATAAAACGTTTGTGTGTGTGTGTGCAATGTAGGTGATTTTGTCAATTATGAACACAATTCTATCTTACCGGAATGAACTCATTTTTAACGTTGTTTACAGAGCACGTGCATTTGTGGGAAATGTATTGAGAATGTCAGCAAATATTGTTCACCCACTAGCTACTACAACTGCCTTCACTGACCAGACGAAGACAGCAATCACAACTTTTTTTTCCTTTTGAGTGAACACAATTCGTGAAATATCTCTGTTAGTTTGACTTCCGAAAACAGTATTCCACAGACCTTCAACATTCTTATAGCCAGCTATTTTGCTATTTGCTAAAGATTGTTGACAATGGAACAAAAAGAAGAGTTCTACAAATTGTTAAAGCTTCACATTGATTCAACAAAAAGAGACTCGTTTACGATAACACAAGACAAGTACACACAGGCTATATGAGCCTTGCCGTTGGGTAAGGGCGAGAAGTGTGGGAATGGCACTTCAAACTGCAGAGAATCGGTGGCCAAATCATATTGTATTGCAAAAAAGCAAATGTGCCCGTAGTGTGCAAGGAAGACCCAATGTAACACCGCTAAATGCAAGTGCAAGCGGGCAGCAGTAGGCTACCCTGCTCTACAAAATGTCACCCTAAATCCACCCGATCGTGTCTGAACAAAGACAATCACTCTGGTGGGTGAGTGTACCCCTCTTCTGACAATTCTTCTCGTGCACTACATGCAGTTCCAAACTGTCTAGTAATGAGCAAGCCTTTTATGGAGGGGGGGGGGGGGGGGGGAGGGAGAGAGTTCCCTTGTGTATTATTTTTGCTATTTGAGTTGACTTTTACCAGCTGTTTTAAGGACTCTTGTGTACTAGTTGTGCTATGTGAGGTGACTTTTACCAGCTGCTTTAAAGACTTGTGTATTATTTGTGCTATGTGAGGTGACTTTTACCAGCTGTTTTAAGGACTCTTGTGTACTAGTTGTGCTATGTGAGGTGACTTTTACCAGCGGTTTTACTGATGACAAGATCAAAGTTTCTCTTGCTTTCAACTAGCAACCATCTGTTTTAAAAACTCTTGTGTATTATTTCTTCGTTTCTACCGGTAGAAACGTCGTTTCTACCGGTAGAAACTCCAATCGTCGTCTCTACTGGTAGAAACGTCGTTCCTACTGGTAGAAACGAGGATCGTCGTTTCTACCGGTAGAAACGACGATCCTCGTCTCTACCGGTAGAAACGTCGTTTCTACCAGATCTTCGTCTCTACCGTGACATATATATACGACTTGTGTCTGTGTGTCTGTGTGTTTGTGTATCTGTGTGTTTGTGTATCTGTGTATTTGTGTGTTTGTGTATTTGTGTATTCGCCATGCACGGCCAAAGTTCTCGATAGATCTGCTTCAAATTTGGTGGGCATATTCAGGTAGACCCGGGACACGACACAACCTGGTCGATATTTCAACACGTGCTCTCAGCGCGCAGCGCGGAACCGATTTTGGTTCCACCTCAGCTATTTTGGTTCCACCTCAGCTTACCCGGGCCCCCATACCGACACACCATAGCCGCTACACCACATCACAACGCCAAAGTTCTCGGTGGATCTTTTTCAAATTTGGACACCGTATTCAGCTACACCCCGGACACAATATCATCGATGAGATATTTCAACACGTGCTCTCAGCGCGCAGCGCTGAACTCATTTTCGTTTTTGTGTTCATTTCACCATTATAAGTAACTCTTCCTTATCTTCTCCAGTGTTTGGCGTTTATCTCCCTTCCTTCGTGTGGCTTTCCCGTTCAGTTGTAAGTTACTACACTGCGCTGTCCACTGCGCTGAGCGTCTTCGGATATTCCCGGCGTTCTGTTACTGTTATTATTTTTAGAAGGTCAACGCAGTGTACAGAACGTAAATTGGACCCGTAAATTATCCTCACTGTAAAAGTGCAAAGGTCGAATCAATTTATAGCCACGCGAAAAATACACTGTCATCTATCTCTCTATAGATACGGCTTCTCTGTGTTTTTGTGTGTGTGTGTGTGTGTGTGTGTGTGTGTGTGTCTCTATATGAGCAACACCTGTGCATTCTTCAGTTCTGTTTGTGATGTGGTCTGGCGGCTTTTGTGTAATTTTATGTACTGGCCTTCCTCATGTCATGTCGTGTTCTGTCACGTGCATGTCATGTCACACTCAGCACGAGTAATTCACTGCAGTTGCTGGCCCGTAGAGTGCGTTCTTTCACAAGCAAACATGCTGATTACATAGCGACTGCTTTAACGCACCTCGAGCTTACATAGCCAAGTCAGTGCTCAAATAGCGATTTTCTCCCGAATTCCTGAGGGTAAAGGGGGACAATCACATTTTCGTTGTGTCTTAAACACACGACACAGCTCCCTCTGCTCTTGGCGTGGGTCCAGAAAGGGGGCTAGCTGCCCTTGGTGGCGTTCCCACTCGCCCTGCAGGAGTCCTCGTGTTTCTCGGGAGAGAAGTGAAAGTCGCTAGAGGGGTGAGCTTCAGCTCACTCTTTGTCTAGGGACGCTTTTGTTACCCTGCTTTTATCCTGCCTTTTTAACCCTGAGCTGTTTGGCTTGTTTTTTCTTGGTGACCGTACCGTACCTTGTAAGTGATGAGCCAAGTTGCTAAACACAAACTGCCAAACACCACCTTTGCTGATAGGCGGGAAACGTTCATCTGGGTAGATAACTACCTTCCAACGGACACCACTGCTCTGAGGGAGCAAGATTGGTCCCTTAATATGGACCAAACAGCAAGCGGTTCTGACCGCGCCCCAGATATTCCCATGGAATCACTGAATGAGACTGACCGGGCCAGCCGGACTGGTCAGTCCCCAAAATCCAAACAGCTTAATAAAGCAATCACCAATGAGAAAACCAGCATATCTTCTCCTTTCAAGAGAAAGAGATTGCGGGAGGACGACCCTGAGGGGGGGCAGAGCTCTCCGGAATCTCTTCTCTTCCGGGATAGCCCCCCACGCTCTCAGATTACTGATCATTTTGAGGAAGACTTCACCGAAGTCAATCGTAAGAAGCCCAAAAAGAAAAAGAAGCAAAAGGTCCTCTGCGAGGGTCCCCCTCTTCAGGGAAACACAGGTATTTCCCATGCAACATCTGCCCGGGGGGTCGACACCTCCCAACCCCTAACTGAATCACAAGAAAACCAGACAACTCAACAGCCACTACCACCTGCCAATACACACACACACACAAAACAAAGACCCCGAAGAAAACTTCTTTACCAACCCAAGCAACCTCCTCCCTCCTTCTTAGAGTTCCCCGTGGTGGTGCAGGACCTGAAGGAGGGCCCTGCAACATTGCAGGGACTCGGCCTCAGGAGGAAAAAAACTTTTGACCTTGCCATCGGCGAGGTCAAAGAAATACGCATGCTGGCAGCTGGGAGCGTCCTGGTAGGGTGCTCCTCAGCATCACAACAAAACAAGCTATTGAGGCTGGACTCGATCGGCGGCATCAAAGTGAAATGCCACCGTCCGGAGGTAACAACCGAAGGTGTCATTAAACGCATACCCACAATACATTCAGGAACAGACCTGTCTGAGATGGCAGTGGGCGTGCGCGTCCGGATGGAGGATGGGAGTCTTGTAGAAAAGGGCCCCTCCTCGGTTCGATCTTTTCGCCGTCTTCTCCTTAGGGATGGGAAACCGTCTCAGGCGGTCCGTGTCACCTTTACAACGGCAATTCTTCCAGACAGCGTCGTTCTGGAGAGTGAGGTGTACGGCGTCGAACCCTACACTCCTCCAGTGCGGCGCTGTACGAAGTGCCAGAGACTATCGCACCTAAAACAACAATGCAAATCAAAAGTGCAGATCTGCCCCCGATGTGGCTCCAAGGGCCACGACGGAGCGACGTGCACCAAGGCCAAACATTGCGTAAACTGCAAGGGCGAGCATTCCGCCGCTTATCTTGGATGCCCGGAAATGAGACTGAGGCTGCAGGCCAATAAGATCAGGTCGGCAGCATACATACCATATTCTGAGGCCCTGGATCGGGCGCGGCGCGAGCTCGCCAAACAACAAAATAAAACAGCGACTGCCCCAGCGGAAATGAGGGACTCCTTCTGGCGTCCCCCTCCGCAACCGATCCGGCGGACCTCAACCCCCCGGTCCGGGTACTCTTTGGCTGTCCAGAGACCCCCCCTGGGTGGGCAAGTAAATAAAATACAAGAAATCAAAAACAAAATGACCGAACATGACAATACACTCCTTCCAGTTCATGCGGACAGTTCTGCTGCAACCGCGAAGCACCAAACAACTTCGCAAAATCCAAATCCTGGCCCCCAGGCGCCCTGTAAGTCTCAGACGGCTCGGGCAGAGGCGCCGCTTCATGGGACCCCCGGGTTAAAGGCCTCCCTCCTACGCAAAGCCCAGAACAGGAAGGAGGACTCGAAAGAAGAGCAGCTCTTCGAGAGGTTGATGGGGAGAATGGAGGAGGGATTGGCCCAGAGATTCAGAGAATACAAACTTAAAACTGAACAGGAAATAAAGCAGCAGATGAGGGAGGAGCAGGAGAAGGCAGAGCATGAGCTAGCCGAAGCTGCACTAGATAAGCTAAAAACAGGAGAGCAATATGCAAATTTAAATGAACAACAAAGAGGCCTTCAAGGTTTCATCGAGCAGTGCCTCGGCTTCATGGTTAAGGCCAGACAGATGCAGAGTCCTCTCGACCTGATCGACTCCCTCTCAGCTACATACACACAACTCTCCAACACCAAGGTTGAACGCTTCATTCCGGGCGGCGCCACTCTGGCGCTGGGCGCTCTTGCTGGTGCCAAGCAGTTGTCCGTGACGGATATGAAAGCTGTTAAAACCACTTTTTAACCTATTTTAAATCTGCCCTTTAACTTACCTTCTTTGTGCGTGTTAAAATGGCTGAACAAGGTGAAAGCGGTCACGGATTTATCATATTACAGTGGAACTGTCGCTCTATCAACTCTAACTTCTCTCAGCTGTATGATTATATATCAAACCACTCTGCTGACATCTTAGTTATCCAGTCAGTCAAGAGAAAACGCTCCCTACTGCCTTCTATAGATGGTTTTGACTTCCCTCCCATAGTAGAGCAAAAGGGCTCAGGGCAACTCATTCAAACAGCTATTTATCTAAAGTCTTCCTTAAATTACAAACCCTTTGCACCTCTCATCCCTAGTTCAGAAAATCTCAGTACATGTGCTGTTGAAATCGAAATAAAAGGATCCAAAAACCTCAACATAGTTAACATATATTATCCCCACGGGTGTAATAAAAAAGGAACTACCGACTGGCTAAAATCCCTGGATCATGGCAGGGCACACTGGTGCGTGATGGGTGATTTTAATAATCACCACCCTCTGTGGGACTCTGCTAACCCTAGATACAAACATGCCAATAGCAACCTTGCTGACGTCATTTTGGAAACTGACTTTTGTATACTAAACGATGGCTCGGCAACCAGACTTCCAGACAGAGCTGACCATTCCCCGTCAGCAATCGATCTCTCCCTTTGCTCAAATGCCATAGTCACTGACATCGACTGGAACGTTTTCCCGGACGCCCTCGGCTCCGATCACTTACCCATTGTTCTTACCTTCCGCCACTTCGCCCCTAATCGCAATAACTCGGAGGTCAGAAAAAAGTACAATTACAAACAGGCAAATTGGGACAGCTTCCGTGCGGAGCTCGAGGGTGTCAGGGAGGAAACTCTCCTTACGGATGACATCGAAGCCTCTTACAATAACATACGTCAATGTATACTCACTGCTGCCAATAATCACATTCCGCTTAAATCAGTAAATCCTAACTGTAAGGCCAAAAGGAATGAGTGGTGGAATGCAGACTGTGATGAAGCCTTGGCAAACAAGCGATATCACATTAGGACATATCTCAGGCACTGCTCAGACGCTAACTTCACGAATATGAAGTCAGCTGAAATACAATTTAACCAGATCACCGCTGAGGCTAAACTTCAAAACTGGGAAAACTTTGTCCACAAAGAAACTAAAGATTACAAAGACTGTGGCAAAATCTGGAAGAAAATCCGCAGATTTAAATGTAGATACAGAACTAAAGAAAAGCCACTACTATCGGGTGATAAAATGACCACAACTGACTCTGAAAAGGCAAACCTATTAGCAGATACCTTTGCCAAAAATAGTCAATCAAAATCCCTAGATACTGAACGACTCAATTATAGGTTAGATCAGGAGAAGGGTTTCACATACCCCCCAGATGACAACCAGTTGCCTATAAACTGCATGTTTAAGGCAAAAGAAGTCCAAAACGCCATCTCTTCTGTGAAAGACCCAAAAAAATCCACAGGTTTAGACCCAATATCATATCACATGATAAAACATCTACCACCTAACTTTGTTAAGTTGCTCACTCAGTTTTTCAACCTATGCTGGTTAAAGGATACTATCCCCGCAGCGTGGTCAGACTCACAAGTAGTAGCAGTATTGAAGAGCGGAAAACCGGGCAATCTACCTGGCAGTTACCGCCCCATATCACTAACCCCCCACCTCAGCAAGATCTTTGAGCGTGTGGTGAACCAGAGGCTGGAGTTCCACCTCAATAAACACAATATCATTCCTACATGCCAGGCAGGTTTTAGGCAAGGTCGTTCGTGTGCGGACCACATTGTGCACGTCACTGAAAAAATCAAAAAGACCTTGGCACATAGTAATAATTCTCTTCTTGGAACCTTCTTTGATATTAAATCTGCGTACGACAGCGTCTGGCATGCTCGTCTACTCCTAAAACTCGGCAGAATCGGTGTCTCTGGCCACATGTACCAATTCATCAAAAACTTCATCAGCAATCGCAAGATGTCTGTCCGGGTGGGCTCTTCGGTGTCCGAAACCCATGCGCTGGACATGGGGGTTCCCCAGGGCAGTATCATCGCGCCAAACTTATTCAGCATCATGCTCTATGACATTACTTCTGTTAAGGTTGACGGTGCCAGTGTACTTCTGTATGCGGACGACCTCGCCTTAATAGACACTAATAGACCACGCCATAACAGAGTTACCAACACTGTTGACTTATCTTCTTACCAAACTAAAATCGACAACCTCTGTCAATATATGTACACCAACGGCTTCCAACTAGCCTCAAATAAAACAGTCTTTCTTGTTGTCTCCCGTAGACAACTGTACAGGAACTGCAGTATAAAGATAGGTTGTGATATTATCAAACCGAGCTCAGAAGTTAAGTTCCTCGGCGTTATCATCGATACCCGACTTAACTGGACCAGTCATATCGAACATCTGATCAATAAGGCCAACAAGGATCTTTATATCATACGCTACCTGGCGTCCCAATCCTGGGCCAGAGGGCGTAAGTGTGTCACAGAGGTAGTGCGGGCATTAATTCGCTCCCGCCTCCTTTACGGGTGCGAAGCTTATTTCGCGACGCGCCCGGCGCTCATGAAAAAACTGGCTATTATAGAGTGCAGGGCGCTCAAAATAGCTCTGGGACTCTCCCAACAAGCGAGTAAGAGTCGAGTCTACAGCGAGTGTGGGTGGCTGCCCCTTGTGGATGAGATAAAACTCCGTTCAGCTCAGTATGCTGTCAGAGCCCACGCGGTAGAGAACTCTGCCTGCGAGGTCCTGACTGACTTTTTTCCTCAGCACCAAAATTATGAGGCCAACACCAAACATAGCACTCAACTCTTGGCCAAAACGCTACCCTTATCCGACACAGTAAACCGCATTCTAGCCGATAGCGGGGTGAAGGTCAGTGAGCTGGCCAGGGTCCCCCCGCCCTCCTACCCGCCTTGGCTTGAGGAAACCCCTACTATCATATACGACAGTGAAGATAATACTACCAAAAAAGATAACCCCGTCTACCTAGCTACTGTTGCAAAAGAAACCCTAAACTACAAATTCTCGGAGCATTTAAAAGTCTTTACTGACGGATCCAAATTTGCAGACGGCAGCGTTGGCTGCGCCTTTGTGATCCCAGATCTCAAAATCTCAAGGAAATATACTCTTAATAAAGACATCTCCATATTCTCAGCCGAGCTATTTGCCTTGCTCATGGCATGCACTTTTATAAATGACCTCCCAGTCACACCGCGTGCGGTAGTTTTCTGCTCTGACTCGCGCTCTTCATTACAAGCTCTGCATCGAAACACATCAAATCGGGCAGAGCTTCAAAGAGAAATCCTCTTTATATGTCACCAGTTAATCTCATCCGGCACATCCGTATCATTTCTCTGGGTCCCCTCTCACGTAGGGGTCCGGGGAAATGAACTGGCGGATGTCGCTGCCAAAGAAGCGGCAGAATCTAGCCCAGCTAACACTAACATCGGCTACTCAGTAACCGAGTTCTACAGTAAAATCCGTAAACTCATTCGAAGTCAGTACGTAACATCTCTGTCCTATCAACCCATTGATATGAACGATCTACACCCCGATCTCCCAACAAACCTCCTCACTATCTTCAGACGCCTCCGTGCCGGCGGCTGCCGCTTCCATATCTTTAACAAGTCCTGCCATTGTGGAGAACCCTATTCATTTCAACACATTTTCGCTCCATGCGCTACAAATAGTATTACCTTTAAAACCTTATATGACCATATGCAGCTCCATGGTCTGAGTCCCCAAGATTATTTGCGCAGTAGCAGTTCTCTAGGCTGGTCACACAGCTTGCTGCTGTGCCGACTGGTCAGGGACTCGGACATGGGGCTGTGGGTATAACTAAGCCCAGATTATCACATCAGCGTGTTTCAGTTTGAGGTCGAGTGGCTCCCGCCATCCCTCCTGATTCTAGCGACTACCCTCTAGACAACATATCCTCACCCAAGGCCCACTAGTCGCCAAACTGTACATATTGTTTTTATTACCACGGCCTTCGTGGCTTACATCTTAATCCTTTTATTTGTAAAAAGTTTTGAGATTTATTGTTCGTGTTCCTCTTACTTGCTCATCTATTTGGTTTTATTGGTGATCCTGAAAGGTTCCACTTTTTAACTCGATTTGAAATAAAAAAAAAAATAATATTACAAGCCCGTTATTCAAGATATAGAATACAGACTTATAATTCTTACCAAGAAACATCTTAACTATTTTTCATTTTAACAAATTCCACAGAGCATTATCAACTCAACCCCACCCCCTGCCCTCCTCTCCTTATTTTTTGTTTCTTTCTTTCCTCTTTTTGAAAGCGGACAAACACTCAAGTCCTTAATGGCTCAAAACCGTAGGACTTTTAATATTAATTTTAACGTAATTTTATGTACTGGCCTTCCTTTGAGAAGCCATAACTTGCTCAGTCCTGTTTGAGTGGAGTTCGCCTCCATAGGTGATTAACACGGTTACATTCGTCGACAAGGATGGGACTCGATATGGTCAGGAATGGCATTATGGCCACTGAATCTTTTTCGTGCTGTTCCCATTCCTCGAATCTGGGAGGGACCTAAGCTTGGCGGGTCCATTGTTCGGACCCGGCGAAGCCGGCGTACGGCTCTAAGTACTTCTTCCCGGCGAAGCCGGCTACCCGGCGAAGCGGGTATTCATTCTAGTGTCACATATATGCGACAGAGACCGAGACAAAGACAGTTTTGTAGACTGGCGTGTATAGGTTAATTGTCAGTTTTTGTTGCGGGACTTGTGTAAATTATTCCGAATTTCTCAGTACAAACTGCACAGGTACAGAACAAAATGGTATCACATGGCACTCAAATACATGTCAATCAATCAATCAATATGAGGCTTATATCGCGCGTATTCCGTGGGTACAGTTCTAAGCGCAATTAATATCGCGCACATATTCAAGGCGCAGGGATTTATTTATGCCGTGTGAGATGGAATTTGTTTACACAATAAATCACGCATTCACATCGGCCAGCAGATCGCAGCCATTTCGGCGCATATCCTACTTTTTACGGCCTTAAGTCACACGGGTATTTTGGTGGACATTTTTTATCTATGCCTATACAATTTTGCCAGGAAAGACCCTTTTGTCAATCGTGGGATCTTTAACGTGCACACCCCAATGTAGTGTACACAAAGGGACCTCGGTTTTTCGTCTCATCCGAAAGACTAGCACTTGAACCCACCACCTAGGTTAGGAAAGGGGGGGGGGGGGGGGGGGAGAAAATTGCTAACGCCCTGACCCAGGGTCGAACTCGCAACCTCTCGCTTCCGCGCGCATGTGCGTTACCACACGGCCACCCAGTCCACGAGATTAACATCTCTTTTTACTGATTATGCAACACTGTATCCGATTGTTTGCAGGTAAACACCATTTTTACATTTAGTCAAGTTTTGACTAAATGTTTTAACGTAGAGGGGGGAATCGAGACGAGGGTCGTGGTGTATGTGCGTGTGTGTGTGTGTCTGTGCGTGCGTGTGTGTGTGTAGAGCGATTCAGACTAAACTACTGGACTGATCTTTATGAAATTTGACATGAGAGTTTCTGGGTATGATATCCCGAGACGTTTTTGACTCACATGCGAAGCAAAAGTGAGTCTATGTACTCACCCGAGTCGTCCGTCCGTCCGGAAAACTTTAACGTTGGATATTTCTTGGACACTATTCAGTCTATCAGTACCAAATTTGGCAAGATGGTGTATGATGACAAGGCCCCAAAAAACATACATAGCATCTTGACCTTGCTTCAAGGTCAAGGTTGCAGGGGCCATAAATGTTGCCTAAAAAACAGCTATTTTTCACATTTTCCCCATTTTCTCTAAAGTTTTTGAGATTGAATACCTCACCTATATATGATATATAGGGCAAAGTAAGCCCCATCTTTTGATACCAGTTTGGTTTACCTTGCTTCAAGGTCAAGGTCACAGGAGCTCTTCAAAGTTGGATTGTATACATATTTTGAAGTGACCTTGACCCTGAACTATGGAAGATAACTGTTTCAAACTTAAAAATTATGTGGGGCACATGTTATGCTTTCATCATGAGACACATTTGGTCACATATGATCAAGGTCAAGGTCACTTTGACCCTTATGAAATGTGACCAAAATAAGGTAGTGAACCACTAAAAGTGACCATATCTCATGGTAGAAAGAGCCAATAAGCACCATTGTACTTCCTATGTCTTGAATTAACAGCTTTGTGTTGCATGACCTTGGATGACCTTGACCTTGGGTCAAGGTCACATGTATTTTGGTAGGAAAAATGTGTAAAGCATGTGAGTCGTATGGGCTTTGCCCTTCTTGTTTCCATTTTTTTGATAAATGTCTTTGATGACGTCATATCCGGCTTTTCGTGAAAGTTGAGGCGGCACTGTCACGCTCTCATTTTTCAACCAAATTGGTTGAAATTTTGGTCAAGTAATCTTCGACGAAGCCCGGAATTCGGTATTGCATTTCAGCGTGGTGGCTTAAAAATTAATTTATGACTTTGATCATTAAAAATCTGAAAATTGTAAAAAAATATTTTTTTATAAAACGATCCAAATGTACGTTTATCTTATTCTCCATCATTTTCTGATTCCAAAAACATATAAATATGTTATATTTGGATTAAAAACAAGCTCTGAAAATTAAAAATATAAAAATTATTATCAAAATTAAATTTTCGAAATCAATTTAAAAACACTTTCATCTTATTCCTTGTCGGTTCCTGATTCCAAAAACATATAGATATGATATGTTTGGATTAAAAACACGCTCAGAAAGTTAAAACGAAGAGAGGTACAAAAAAGCGTGCTATCCTTCTCAGCGCAACTACTACCCCGCTCTTCTTGTCAATTTCACTGCCTTTGCCATGAGCGGTGGACTGACGATGCTACGAGTATGCGGTCTTGCTGCGTTGCATTGCGTTCAGTTTCATTCTGTGAGTTCGACAGCTACTTGACTAAATGTTGTATTTTCGCCTTACGCGACTTGTTTAATCTAATGTATTAGTATTAAAGGCAGAATCAGGTCACACTAAAAGAACCAATGCGCTACACATGCAGGGATACTCGTAATAAACGGTTTAGCACAGTCGAACGTACCCAGTCCGTGTCATCAGGATTTCATGGCTAGTTTTAGCCGTAGTGTGTGTGTGTGTGTGTGTGTGTGTGTGTGTGTGTGTGTGTGTGTGTGTGTGTGTGTGTGTGTGTGGTGTGTGTGTGTGTGTGTGTGTGTGTGTGTGTGTGAGAGAGAGTGCGTCTAAAGGACACATTGTAAGAAACGGCCTAGCCTTCAATCTCAATCCTTGTAAAATAGAGTTAAGCTCAGTTCGCTAAAATCATAGAGTTCCTGGGGGCAAGCATTGCATAAGGAACGCTACACATTCGCCCCACTCGCCAATTCTAGCTTTTACGAAACGGGGGATTTGTCACGTGAGAACATTAACACCATGCTTCGTGGAACTGTCTCAGGCAGACTTCAATACAGAGGGGCCGTCCTCGGCCAATCAATAAATCATAGTCTGTATCTAGTGTTTTCACTGATCCGTGTAGGGTCAGTAGATAATAAGTAATGTTTAATGCCCTCACGGTAAAACCATTAGTGGCATGTTCCCGGGTTTGACCCCGGTTAATACACCGCCTTTGTATGGCTTTGTATAGCTTTTGCTCTGTCTGTCTATTTGTCTGTCTGTATGTCGTTCTGGCTGTCTTATTTCTCTGGTACGTATGGGTCGATTGCGCTGAAATTTGGTGTGTAGCTTGGAAGTGGCGTGCATACGGTGCATAGATTCATTGCTGTTGTTAAAGAGGATCGAGATATGAGCTTTACACAGCCAGCAAAGAAATGAATCGAACGACTAAGCGGTGACATGGTGTTGACGAGAGAGAGACAGAGAGAGAGAGAGAGAGAGAGAGAGAGAGAGAGAGAGACAGAGACAGAGAGAGACAGAGAGAGAGACACAGAGAGAGAGAGACAGAGAGAGACACACAGAGAGAAAGAATGCGAAAGTTTAATTGCTAGGCCATTGGCCCCTTGGAATGGGGAAGGAGG
Organism: Littorina saxatilis; assembly: GCF_037325665.1. Classification (NCBI taxonomy): domain Eukaryota; kingdom Metazoa; phylum Mollusca; class Gastropoda; order Littorinimorpha; family Littorinidae; genus Littorina; species Littorina saxatilis. The sequence goes on from NW_027128090.1 coordinate 41,291, forward strand.
GGAAGGGAAATCGGTGTACACATAGTTTCGAAACCATGAATTGTTTAACAATGCACCGATCATAGGGATGGTTCAAAATGTCCATCCCTTTCCCGACATGGTAGTTTCCGCGTCAGTGTTCGTATTGTCCGTTTGTTCTGTGTAATGCAAATTACACTGTTCTCCCAAATGTCAACATGAGAACAAAAGTCCCGAATTACACCCACAACATCGATACGATATCCGATATCAAAAAGCTTTGCTGTCAACCGAGGTAAAATTTAGTCACATCCCGGAGTGCAGACACTTCATGAAGAGCAGATCGAAGTTGATCGTCAAATGTTCTCCTGTCTACGGGTGAACCATGCCGAAGCTTGTCAATGTACTCCTGCTCTTCTCGTGGCATGTGGCGAGCTGCTTGCTTGATCAACCAGTACATGCATGGACTTCCGTCAGTACTGCAATCGGTGACCAACACAAAATCGTCGGTTTCACAAAGCAGTGATTGTCTGTCACCTGAGTTGTCATGAACCACCCTTCGGAAAGAATTGTTTCTGTGCACATTTTTCACAGCGCGCACAGCTGATCTGTCCTTCAGTCCTGACACATACTCCTTTACAGCTGGCAGACTGTAGCCTGGGTCAGATGCCATTTCCTCTGCTGTATCCAGTGTTTGTGTACATTCTCTTGTCTTAAGCTTTGTTTTTAATAACCATGTATCCAAAAAGGACACACAACGCGACTCAGTGGCCCGTGGTCACAAACACACGGCGTCAGCTTCACCCTGTCTATTGTTATCACACCCAGTCGAAATGGTGTCAGCCGTGCGTGCGACACGTGCACTAATGTCACTATCGCTGTGTTGTGTGTCACTTTCACATTCCAGCGGTTGTTGTTGTTGAATTCTTTGTGGTCTCGAAACAATGGAAGGCTTGAACAGTGAAGAATAGTCATGACTTGCCTTCAATATGTCGTCACGGGTTTCTTCGTCTTTCTTTCTCTTTCGTTCTTCGGCTCGCTGCCTGTCACGCTGAAGCTGGTTTGGCGGTTTTCGGCGAAAATGCTGAGTCATGGCTGGCCGGTCCGAGTCAGAAGCTGACATAAGTCGCAGGACAACTGTAGTTTTAGTGCCTTCAGCACTAACTTTCCACGAAAAGACGGTGTTTTTCTTGAGCAGGGCTTCCAGTGTACCTTCAAGAGCTGTTGGGAGTCCAACACCTTGCATTTTAAGGAAATATTGAGCGTTTCTTTCAGTTAAATCGAGAGCTCGAAATTGTCCGCCCTGCTGCTCGAAGATCTCGCGAGACCTCCGAGAGAGAGAGAGAGAGAGAGAGAGAGAGAGAGAGAGAGAGAGAGAGAGAGAGAGAGAGAGAGAGAGAGAGAGAGAGAGAGAGAGAGAGAGAGAGAGAGAGAGAGAGAGAGAGAGAGAGAGAGAGAGAGAGAGAGAGAGAGAGAGAGTCTGTATGTATAATAATTAAAAGCAGCGTTTCCCTCTGGGTTTTTTCGCCGCCGTAGCTTCACCCGTATAGACCAGGAACCAAATTGGAAAAAGACGCTTAGTTTAATGAGTTTAATGCACAGTCGGTACTCCCAGGCAAATTTGATTTCATTTGACAGACAAATGCATATATTCTCTGAAACAACCTTTCTAGGTACCCAGAAGTGGCAGCAGCTATACGCAATTTTAAGGCAAAGTAGCCACATTATTTTGAAAAATGCAATTCAGAAGAAAACAAAACTTTGTTGCTAAAAACAGCAATATCAGCTTAACCGCAGGCAGCAGAGTAGATATTTCTGAGTGAACTATCAAGTAATTGAAAGGTGTTAATTAAACAGCAAGTGAAAAGATTGTTTGCGTGCAACACATAGGAGCACCAGGAGGCCTTGCATTTCAGAAATTGTGTTATGTGACGTCTTTTTCACTTTTTCTGGATAATGTCAAATCTCATCATAGTTAAGACATTTTGTTAGCCAAACTCTGCTCAAAAACATATCAGAGGGACGTGCATTTATTGGGCTTTTAGTTGCAAGTACCTCTGATGAGATAGCTCATAAACACTAAGTGTGAGAGTTCAGTTCCGAAGTACACCCCCAAATTTAGTAAGTCAAAGTTATGCCATGAAAGCCTTTTGAGAGGCACTATTACAGGTAAGGGTGGAGTGTAATGGACCTAACATGTACGTTAATAATAGAAAAATGCTTGCTCTAAGCGTAGGAGCAAAATATATAAAGATACCTGTGAAGAAATGTATGCGCGAGACGATAACTGTGTGATGAGTCTCATTCAGTGAAATAACGCCTTTAATTGCGTATCCTTACATTTTCAGGCAGTGCTGGTTTTCAGAAGAGTTGCTTTTGAACCTCCAAAATGCCCGTCAATATAAAGTAAGAAGATATACTGTATCTGTGATTGACAATGTGCGCCATATTTTTTGAACATTCACTAAAAAATCGGGTGCATACCGTTTTGGGCGGTTTTACGCTTCACTGAAGAAAAACACAGAATTTAGTGTGTTATACAAAACTCTCAGGTTAACATGATTTACATAGAATAAAGAAGTACAATTTATGCCATGTAGTTACTGAATGTAGGTTGAGCTTGCGGAATATTGTTTGAATATTACACCTGCTAAAGCTTGCATTTTTCATGATCCGCTAACTTCGACCATTCTTTTTGACTCACATGCGAAGCAAAAGTGAGTCTATGTACTCACCCGAGTCGTCCGTCCGTCCGTCCGTCCGGAAAACTTTAACGTTGGATATTTCTTGGACACTATTCAGTCTATCAGTACAAAATTTGGCAAGATGGTGTATGATGACAAGGCCCCAAAAAACATACATAGCATCTTGACCTTACTTCAAGGTCAAGGTGGCAGGGGCCATAAATGTTGTCTAAAAAACAGCTATTTTTCACATTTTCTCTGAAGTTTGTGAGATTGAATACCTCACCTATATATGATATATAGGGCAAAGTAAGCCCCATCTTTTGATACCAGTTTGGTTTACCTTGCTTCAAGGTCAAGGTCACAGGAGCTCTTCAAAGTTGGATTTTATACATATTTTGAAGTGACCTTGACCCTGAACTATGGAAGATAACTGTTTCAAACTTAAAAATTATGTGGGGCACATGTGTTACGGCTGGAATTTACGTGTGTATGTCTGTGTGTATGTATATCTACTCCTATCAGAAATTGTGCGTGCTACTCTCTGTTTACTATACAACTGTTCTTCACACACACACACACAACACTCCAACCAGGCACAGAGACACGAACACAGTTACAGCCCTTTGCCCCTGTACCTCTATTAGAATATTCAATAACACATAAACATATTATTTCCCATTCATCCTACAAATCACTCTCACTCAACAAGGAGGTTCTATTCCTGTTAACATACAAAAAGCTAGCTGCACAGAAATACAAGCATGTTACATTCCAATGCAGTCTATAATTCACACGCACACGCGTAGAACACTTCAAGCTTTGTTCCGTGAGAGCCTGTCTGTCTCACTACACACACGAAGTCATTGTCTCAAGCAATACTTCTGTCAATATTCTTTTCTGTTACACACAGATGATAACACCACGACGCTCGACGTCTTATGGTTGTTTACTTGGGAAACGTATCTCCGCACAGCTATCACGCTGGTTAATTTCTCCCAGTCGTACTCACAGATTCAGTGGCACGTACTGCTCCACCCCACCCACACAAACTGTCTTCGTGTGGTGGAATGGGGACGGGGTTCCCGTTATACAACGCTTCACGCTGTCTCCCCTCTTGCGCTCCCCACAGCTCACGGCTCGGGCGTAAGGGCAGAACCTCCCGTCTCGTTCCCCAACTTCCGCGACCCCTCTCGGCCCGGGATGCTAAAATACACAAGTTTAAACTACCATAAGTCTCCATACTTGAATAAACTTTTATGACATTCTTTATCACTACCGTCAACTAACTTATGCGGTTACAGTATATACACCCGCTTACTCATAAGCGACTTCATTTCCGAAAAACATGTAAACATTCCCTTTTCAACAATGGCTGACAACCGCGCACGCTTTTCAGCCAATTCATACATGACTCTCCCGGTCATTTCTCAAGTCAATATTTCCGAGCAAAATAATATCTCCGAGCAAAATATCAATTCAATAAATACCTGTAAACACAGCAATTGAATCCACCGATTCAATACCGGCACGAGTCTCCAAACGACCTCTAGCGCCCGGTGAGAAACTTTACTAGCAGGAGACACTTATGTTCCTTTCAGTGGTCTCTAAAGTTCTGCTCATGAAATGTCTATACAACGCCACCTCAGCCAATACTCCTCTCTGATTGGTCACATCAATACCGCACTGCACCAGCGACGTTTCACCGTGCGGTGCCTACTCAAAGTTCGTGGCCCATGAAATTTTGTACACCTGAGTCACATAACTCCAATATACATCTATGTGCAAATCCGTTTGTCACATTACCCCCTCCTCCCGAAAAAAAAATGACCGACCGAGGTTATTTTTTCTTTAGGATAACAGGTAAAAGAGGGTAACTACTTCACTGCAATACAATTACAATATCGCATTCCTCTACGGAACAAAACTGTCGTAGCTGACATAAGAAACAAACTTTCTTATTCACTGATCACATATGTGTAACAACACTACTTTATGTCTGATAAAGTACTTCTTCCTTCTCTCGGAAGATTCCACTGAGTTTTTCTCTTAACTCACAAGTTCCAGTCATGTTGCTATCTAGCCCAAACATGAAAAGTATTTCTTTAACATCATCAGTTTTCTTATGAGTCCACGACTCTTCCAACACAGTACTACGACTCATGTTTCTGATGCTAAACCGACAAGTAGTCAAAATCAAGCAAACCATTTTCTTGACCTCTTTCTGCGATTGCCACCACGGCTTACAGCAGCAGTAGTCTCAATCAACCTGGACTTTAATCTGTTCATATCTTCTTGCAACTGAATGAGTTGTTCTCTTACAACTGCCAAGTCCTGATTCGAACACGCAACCTTCTGATCTGGAGTCATAACTAAGGGTTTATCAGGAGGGTTTCTTCTCTTTTCCTGCGCACGATTAGCCATAGCCGTAGCCCCCTCAACATCAGGAAAACAGTCTGCACTCCCTGAAATCCCCGGAATGTTGCCTATGATCAAATCAGCGACAGGATCATTCAGGACGCAACAAACCATTTCACCCGACACATAAGGTGTCTCAACTTTAACTTTCGCCTGAGGATAAGTAAGGACCTCCCCACCAAATGTCTTACAGGTGACCTTTCTACTGACCAACTGGTCTTTTGACACCAATCCTCTACGCACTCCAGAAATCGTAGAACCCGTGTCACGGAGTACTGTACACTCACTCCCGTTGACACTACCATGTTCTAACTTCAAACACCCAACTTCCTGCGTAATTGGTGAAACGACTTCCGCAACAGCTGAATTTCCCGACACTTCATGCACCTTCATCTGGTCATGGCCCCCACAAACATGATCGCAAAGGACAATGTCGACGCCAATGACCTTTTTTCCCACACGACCAACAATCATCTCCACTCTGTCGGAATGAACCGCCTCTACGACCACCATTTCGACTGCGTCTATCTCCACGAGGATAGTATGTATCACTTTGTGACTGTGCCTGTGCATCAGACGTACCTCTGCCATAGCTCCAGTTACCTTGTCTACGACCAGCAAAACTAGACCCAAACCTCCGCGACTGCGGACCACCTCTACGATTATTGCTTTGTACAAAAGCAGCTGCAGCGTACTCTTCGTGACTACAAGAACCTGCAGAAAAAATGGTTGGTCCAGCCTTTCGTGACAAGTTTTTTCCAGGTCTCGCTAAGCGATAGCTTTCGGCAGCTTTGACCATTTCATCCAAAGTAACTAGACCTCGTTCTCGAATGAAAGTTGCTAAGTCAGCCGATACACTTTCAAGGAATTGTTCTCCCAGAAACAAGTTCACTAGACCATCAACATCTGTGGTTATGTCAGATAGCGCAACCCAACGATCAAACAATCGTCGTAACTCAATCCCAAAAGTTTGGAACGGTTCCTTTTCACTTGGACGGATATTTCGTAGTTTTTGTCTGAATGTTTCAGACGTGCACTGAAATTTCTTCAGCAAGTTTTCTTTCAAACATTGGTATGTTAGTTCACCAGCAGCAGCAAGGCTATGGTATAGGTTTAATGCATTGCCCTCTAAAAGAGCAGACAAGTACGTGATCCACCTTGTCTCTTCCCATCCCAGAGATTTTGCATGAGTTTCAAATCTGAACAAGTAAGAGTCTATATCATCTTGCTGTTCCCTGAATGCAGGGAGCCTGGGGTAAACAGGGCGAGCACCAATATTAGTGTGAGAATCCCGACCATTTTGTGGTGCACGCGACCCAGCACTAACTTCAGCCTGTCTAATCTCAAGTTCTCTTTGCTTTAATTGGTGTTCTCTCTCTTTGTCTCTTTCTTCCCGTTCCAATTCTTTTTGTCTTCGACTTTCTTCAATTTGTGCATCTTCCCTTTCTTTTTGCATTTGTCTTTCTTCCTTTTCTTTTTGCATTTGTCTATCTGACTCTTTTTGTCTTTCATCTTTTTCTCGTTTTCTCTCCAAACGATCAAAACTCTCTTTCAAGTATTTTTCACGTTTATCTGCAGCCAGACCCAAAGTCTCTGCCTGTTTAACAAACTTGTCAAACAACGCATCATAATCATCTTCGCTCTCCATTGTGTAAGTTTTGAACTTTCAAAATCACACCAAAATATGTCCAAGTTTAGAGAAAAGTTTTGAAAAAGTTTCAAATAATAAAGCAAGCTCAAGCAATCTACTTGCAACTGTCAAGTACCACAAAAAAATCTGGCACCAAAACCAATAGTCAATACAAAACTATATCCAAACACGTTTTTGGCGCAAATCTCACGCAAAAATATCCAACAATTTTAATTAAAGTCAAATATTCAGTCAATCAAGTCAAAACGAATCTTCAAACACATATACAAGCACAAACAAAACAACCCCAAACCACAAATAGGAGGAAAAATTCAAAGTTCAAAAATGCAAACACAAGTAAATACTTAAGACTAATCAACAATCTAAATACTAAATCAGAACATCAAACCCAAAATAAGTAAAGTCCAACTAAAGGAAACGTAGTTGGAAGCAAAATAAAAACAAAGTCCCAACAAAAAAAAAAATTTATGAAGTAAAATAATCCATATTAATCAAAGTTTTAAATAGTAGTTTAAAATAACTATATTATACAACTACTAATGAGATTAACTTAATTTAGATCAACAAGACAACAACAACAAAAATGTAGTTGGAGGCAAATAAAACAAATTCCAAAAAAAAAATATTAAAGTGACACAATCACTCCAAACAGCAGACTAAATTAAGGCAAAAAAAATTCAAAGTACCTAATCTACTACCATAGCCAATAACAAATCATAAATAAACTAAAACTTAAACTAATTAAAGTCTATATCAAAATATCACAACTAATTACCTTAATTATTTACAACAAACTTACAAAATCAACAAAACCAATGCCACAAAATCAATAAACCTAATCAATCACACTAACAAAAAAACAAAAAATTCAAAATCAAATCATAAAATTTCAAAGTCCAAAAGAACAAAATTAATCACAGTTAATCAACCTAACAAAGGCAAAGGGCAATAAACAACAGATAGATCCCTATTCCAAAGCAGAAGGAAAAAATGTTCTAACTATTTTACAAAATGAAAGCACAGAAAAGAGCAATGAAAGAGAAATGAAAGACCCCACAGGAAGAAAAATGAAGCTAATCCCTCAGTGCTTAGAACTGTACAGTAAGCACTACCGTAAAACTGGAGACGGTAACAATGCAAAACAGGACATGAACGACACAACTATTCAATCTGAAAAACTCTGTCTGCGTGACCTACTGCCAAAAAGTTCTGAAAACCCAACACAGGGGACAAAATTAAATGTAATAAAGCCGGGAAACAACTACAAATTTTAACTAACACAGAGTAATCGGGGTCACCAAATGTTACGGCTGGAATTTACGTGTGTATGTCTGTGTGTATGTATATCTACTCCTATCAGAAATTGTGCGTGCTACTCTCTGTTTACTATACAACTGTTCTTCACACACACACACACAACACTCCAACCAGGCACAGAGACACGAACACAGTTACAGCCCTTTGCCCCTGTACCTCTATTAGAATATTCAATAACACATAAACATATTATTTCCCATTCATCCTACAAATCACTCTCACTCAACAAGGAGGTTCTATTCCTGTTAACATACAAAAAGCTAGCTGCACAGAAATACAAGCATGTTACATTCCAATGCAGTCTATAATTCACACGCACACGCGTAGAACACTTCAAGCTTTGTTCCGTGAGAGCCTGTCTGTCTCACTACACACACGAAGTCATTGTCTCAAGCAATACTTCTGTCAATATTCTTTTCTGTTACACACAGATGATAACACCACGACGCTCGACGTCTTATGGTTGTTTACTTGGGAAACGTATCTCCGCACAGCTATCACGCTGGTTAATTTCTCCCAGTCGTACTCACAGATTCAGTGGCACGTACTGCTCCACCCCACCCACACAAACTGTCTTCGTGTGGTGGAATGGGGACGGGGTTCCCGTTATACAACGCTTCACGCTGTCTCCCCTCTTGCGCTCCCCACAGCTCACGGCTCGGGCGTAAGGGCAGAACCTCCCGTCTCGTTCCCCAACTTCCGCGACCCCTCTCGGCCCGGGATGCTAAAATACACAAGTTTAAACTACCATAAGTCTCCATACTTGAATAAACTTTTATGACATTCTTTATCACTACCGTCAACTAACTTATGCGGTTACAGTATATACACCCGCTTACTCATAAGCGACTTCATTTCCGAAAAACATGTAAACATTCCCTTTTCAACAATGGCTGACAACCGCGCACGCTTTTCAGCCAATTCATACATGACTCTCCCGGTCATTTCTCAAGTCAATATTTCCGAGCAAAATAATATCTCCGAGCAAAATATCAATTCAATAAATACCTGTAAACACAGCAATTGAATCCACCGATTCAATACCGGCACGAGTCTCCAAACGACCTCTAGCGCCCGGTGAGAAACTTTACTAGCAGGAGACACTTATGTTCCTTTCAGTGGTCTCTAAAGTTCTGCTCATGAAATGTCTATACAACGCCACCTCAGCCAATACTCCTCTCTGATTGGTCACATCAATACCGCACTGCACCAGCGACGTTTCACCGTGCGGTGCCTACTCAAAGTTCGTGGCCCATGAAATTTTGTACACCTGAGTCACATAACTCCAATATACATCTATGTGCAAATCCGTTTGTCACAACATGTTATGCTTTCATCATGAGACACATTTGGTCACATATGATCAAGGTCAAGGTCACTTTGACCCTTATGAAATGTGACCAAAATAAGGTAGTGAACCACTAAAAGTGACCATATCTCATGGTAGAAAGAGCCAATAAGCACCATTGTACTTCCTATGTCTTGAATTAACAGCTTTGTGTTGCATGACCTTGGGTGACCTTGACCTTGGGTCAAGGTCATATGTATTTTGGTAGGAAAAATTTGTAAAGCAGTTCTTAGTGTATGATGTCATTGCTAGGTTTAGTTATTTGACCTTGACCCTGAAGGTCAAGGTCATGTAAAGTTCAAGGTCAAGCATGTGAGTCGTATGGGCTTTGCCATTCTTGTTAATAATCACTGAGACTCGGCATGTAATCTCTACGTCTATAGCACTGAAGAAATATCTAATCCTATTTGTGCTCAGTGAAGTTGGGATGTTTTGCCTTCGAATTGTGAATTGACGCTGCTATGGTCCACGACAAAACAATTTAGAAAGCATGTTCATATGTTTTTCACATGGCACAACGTTTTTCGAGGGAGTACCGATTGCTCTGTGTATTGTATGCAGTCTATCTTTCCGAACATTATGCACAGACTGCTCATTCTAGACTCCACACGTTGCGTACCTGTAACCTTGACGTCACGTGTGACGTCATCGCTGTTGTTGCGATGTTCAAATAACATTATGCAAGCTCAATCTACATTCAGTAACTACATACACAAAATTGTACTGCTTTGTTCCGTTCACATGAAATTCACTAGAGTGTTTTGTTTTACACATGAAAAGCATGTTTTCTTCAGTGAAAAGTAAACTGACAAAAACAGTTTACAACTGATTTTCTTGGTGAACATTTAGGAAATACGAAACACATTGCCCATCGCGGATCCATTTGATCATCTAACTTGGCATTTTTTTTATTTGTGGCTTAATTTATTGACTCCTAAAAATCAATCTGTCCAACACTCACACAACCATGCTTTATTTAAAATCTACAAAACTGATCTGAAACGTCTTACGATGGCAAGAAAAATCAAAAGACGATTAAAAAAAATAGAGAAACCGTCTATATGTCAACGACAATATAGACGTTGCGGGGAAGACGGGACCGACAACGACGACTAAACCGAGACAGGTGTGTTGTCGTTCGGCGTCATCGTGCGTACCCACACTAGTAGCGTCTGCGGGGAGAACGGGCGCCAGTGGCCAGAAGAAGAAAAGTCCTGGACGCTCGAACGAAGGGTTTTGATCCGACGTGTAGAGACGAAGCCCCTCGGGGCATGTTTTGGGTGGTAGGGAACACGCATTTTAGTTATATGAATTATTCGTCTTGCACCTGGATCTAAAAAAACCCAGCTGTTGCGTTAGCCAATCGGTATCTGAGCTAGGTAAACTGGGTATATGTATATCAATATATGTGTGTGTGTGTGTGTGTGTGTGTGTGTGTGTGTGTGTGTGTGTGTGTGTGTGTGTGTGTGCGTGTGTGCCGTGTGTGTGTGTGCATGTGTTTGTATGTGTGTCTTGTGCGTCTGTTTGTTCATTAGTTTGTTTGCGCGCGCGCGTTGTGTTTAATGTATGTGTGTGTGTGTGTGTGTGTGTGTGTGTGTGTGTGTGTGTGTGTGTGTGTGTGTGTGTGTGTGTGTGTGTGTGTGTGTGTGTGATGAAGTGGATTTTAGTGTGAATAAAGGAGTTACTTTTATGTGTTCGTGTTCTGCCCTATCTAATTACACTGACTCTTCACTCTTCACACTACACACTTCAAACACAGAATTTGGGAGAATACAGACTTATTAATTCCTCAACAAATTCAACACAATTCTTCACTTCAAATACATCAATACGAATCAACTTCTCGAACACACAGTTCACACAATCTTATAGCATTCACTCAATGCATGTAAATACATAGTATAAAGATACTTTCTCAAAGATAGATTAACGCACAAGATAAGGTGCTGACAGACACTCACGAGTTCGTATCACGGCTCACTGCATGTCGTCATTTGCACATCCTTGTGTCGCTGAATCCCGTAGATGATGAATTCCCTGAAACTCTCCTTATAGATGCCAACACACACCTTTCACGTTTCTCCCCGAGAAACACTTCCGCCATTAGCGAAAATAACCGTCGTCTCTACGACCGGTAACGATAAAGACTCCACCGTCTAGTCATCTGCGCCGATGTGGCCCCTTGCTCTCCACCATCGCTCCGCGCTCTTCCGTGTAAGGTCCGCCCCTCGTACACGCCATGGAACATCCTCATGGAAACTCCTTAATTAAGGGGTTACTTGTGTGTTCAAATCGCTCGACAGAAACATTACACATTTTGTGCACAGGTTCCTCTAAGCAATATGGACACATCTGTGCAAAGAAAAAAAGTGGTTGTCTTATTAACCTTTTTTTTCAGAATTTTTTTACTGGGGGTTGTCAAGTACGATTTTGCGAAAAACACTGCGATTCTTAACATGATCCCAACTGACATATTTAGCTCTACAAATGATAAATGAAACATTAGTTTGTGTAGATAAATGAATGGAGAGTATAACCTTATCATAAAACAGCACTTATCAACGTGCATTTTCAGAAAATGATCGAGGTTCCTCGAGGGCGTACACATAAAAATATCACTCCTTTAGTAGTAAAAACGTATTTAAACAAAATTCGCTCGACAGAACATAACTAAACTTGAACACAGCTAAGTTCACTGTATACAGATACAATACTTGTGAACAAAATAAGTTGTTGCCTTATTGTCTGCTTCACAATTATTCCCGTACCAACCCCACTCCCATATCCTGACTGACAAAAAATGATAAAAAGAAATAATTTGGGAGCGCTGTAGGTCAGTTGGTAGAGCGCTGGACTTGTGATATATGAGTTTGAATCAGGGTGAAAGGTTGGGGGTCGGAACATTTGTGTGCAAAGTTTCATGAAGATCTGTCCAGTAAATTTCTATGAATCGCACACCACACACACACACACACACACACACACACACACACACACACACACACACACACACACACGTATAAATATATATCATTGTGTGGAGTGGTGCAGAGAAAAAAGAGTTTTTTGAATTCTGTATATATATATATATATATATATATATATATATATATATATATATATATATATATATATATATATATATATATATATATATATATATATACTTTTAAAATGTCTTGGATCTGGGGACATCTGTAAGTGTGAGAGCGTGGATCTGGGAACATTCTGTGGTTATGGGAACATTAGCATGTTCTCATATCCAAGGTAACCTCAAAATGTAATTTTCGTGTTCAGCTTGACCATTGAGGGGTTTTAACTCGTGTTCCCAAAAGCATTTGAGTTCTGACTTGGTTGTCCCCCTTCCCTTGCTACAGATCTCTGCATCGTCAAACAATCTCTTCTGAGCTTTTAGCATTCTTGTGCTTACGACACTAAAAAAAAAAAAAAAATTATCTCTCTCTCTCTTTTTTTTTTTTAACATTGCTGTGTAAAATAAAACTGTAAAATAACTATTTTACAGGTTTATTTCACAAGTTTATCTTATATTTTCTGAACATTTGGAAATAATTGCTTTACCTCAGTGAAATATTTATTATTGTTTAGAGCGTAAGCGATAAGCGATCCGGGCCTTTTCAAGAAATCTGAACAATGAACATGGTCGCTGCATGGGATTTTTTTCCCTTTCGTACAATCAGGCACACCACTCGTACAGGTAAGCCTTAGATTTTATGTAGCGCACTTTATAAGAACAGTGTTATATCTATTTATTTGAGTTAGGCATTGAAGATTTGAGAGGGCTTCTTCGCATCGAAGGAGTCTCTTCTGAGTGGGAATTCCGCTGTGAATTGATAGTTCTGGTCAATGGCTGTCTAAGACTAATCGGCCCTCGAAGGCAATCACTGACGTGAAGTGCACCGGGAGTGACTATTGCAACGACTGTCGTGTCCAGCGTTGTGTTTGTCAATGAGGTTCTTGAAAGCATTTGTACTGGGAGCCCGTTTAATGTTAGTTGTTAGTTTGTTCCAGTCATTTGTAACTCTATAGCTGAAAGCAAATTTTCTTGTATTGTTATTAACTTATTATCATGTCTTTCTTTTTGTATTTTGTCAGTACTGTTACGTGTTACAACAATGTTAGTCTGCGGTGATTTAAAAAAGAAATCTTTGTTAGTGTCATCAATGTCGTTAAATATTATATACGCTTGTATTAGGTCCCCTCTCTTTCTTCTTGCCTTTAGTGTAGGCAAAGTCAAGTATCTTAGTCTCTCTTCATATGTGTAGTCTTTTATTTCGTAAATCAGTTTAGTAGCTCTTCTTTGGACTCTTGCGATTGATGTTGATTGGCGTACTAGTCTCGGAAACCAGGCAGGATTGCCGTATTCTAGATGAGGTCGTACTAGTGTACACTCCACTCTCTGTTCCAGGAGGCTGTTCTCTGAAAATCCACCAGTACCTAGGAATGGCAGTGACACTGTACTCTAGGACCAACACAGCTAGTGTTTCAAATGTTACCTTTTTGTTTCAGGAGTCCTTGAATATATTCTAGTCATTTTTTCCCATTTATTTTAAGTTCATATCATATTTGACAAATAGGTGGCGTGATCTAACCATGTTTACCTGGTTGATTCTGACGGTTGGCAGTTTAAGTTTCTGGCAATTGCCAAAGTTGAACGTTTATTGTCATTAAATGGCAAAATTAATTTGAAGTCACGTTATAACTTATTGTGGAAAATCAGCTCCCTCTCTCTCTCTTTCCCCTCCCACACTCACACACAAACACACACACATGCGTGTGTGCTGACACAAATTTGTGATTTACTTTAAAATTAACAAGGGTGCCGCGGTCAATTGTAGACGGTAAGACCTATTACTTTTTTAAAGCCAGGACATTTGGACCTATTGATTTCTTACGGTCAGGTCCAAATGACCTATTGTCCTCTAACGCTGGCAGCAACACTGATGTAGATGAAATATTCATGAGGACGTCCCTCTGCAATATTATCCCAGCTATCTAAATAGACTGGAAGAACAAAAAGTGATTGCATGGAGACCTGATCAGAAATAGAGGGTTATAACTGACATTTATCTGCAATTAAATTGCTTTAAACTGACGGTTGCCAAATTGGGTTGTGAGTGAAGCGTAGCTCTGGCTTGTCACTCACTTCCACTACACATAAATGCGCGCAAGGATTTAGTTCTTCAAACATTTCTGCTTTCTGTAGCTATGCAGGGTTTGTGGATGTGGAACGTGGGAATATTACAGTTTGGAAGGTGAGGATTCTGATAGACTCGATGCAAATTGTCCGAACTATAGCTATGGCGTGCCCCTTTAATAGCTCATAATGATTAGCCAAATATGGAAAGGCAAAACTAGATTCAAGTAGCTGAAAATTGAAACACGAATGGCGGCTTGATTGAAACTTTACGAAATGGAAATCCTGTGTTTTCCAACACATGAATGTACAAATCAGTGTTTTGGGTCTACAGAACACGACAAATCCCGTCCAAGTCCACTTCAACACAACTTCACAAGCCCATGTCTTCAGAACTTCGCAATTCCATGTGTATACGAGACCACGAAAGTCACACATTGGCTGGATTCATGTCCTGACGACATATCTGTGGTAAGTTTAAAGGCTGTCTCCATGGTAAAAAAAAATACTGAAATAACCATTTGTTTCTCTTTCTTCTTTCAATTTAATGACTTATGCGCTAGACTTACTTACTTACTTACTGCCTTTC
Source organism: Littorina saxatilis (assembly GCF_037325665.1). Taxonomy (NCBI): domain Eukaryota; kingdom Metazoa; phylum Mollusca; class Gastropoda; order Littorinimorpha; family Littorinidae; genus Littorina; species Littorina saxatilis. The sequence goes on from NW_027128090.1 coordinate 56,411, forward strand.
ACGCCTGTTGGCGTGTAGGGCAGCGACAAAGGACCTCCACTTTTGTCTGTCTCTTGCAAGCCTTTCCAGGGTCGCCCAGGAGTGGTTGAGGTCCTTTGATTCCCCCTCCACTGTACGTCTCCAAGTCTGCTTGGGTCTTCCCCGCTTCCTCTTTCCTTCTGGGGTCCATCGAAGTGCCACCTTGGGAATGGAGTCGTTTTCCATTCGTAGTACATGGCCAATCCATCTCCATCTTCTCTGGGTTATGAGTGTCTCCATTTCTTCCATGTTGCATCGTTGGAGAAGGTCGTTGTTAGAGATCTTTCTGGGCCAGAATATTCTCTATGCGCTAGAGTTCGTATTCAATATGTTCCAGTGAAGATAATGACTCACTTTTCTAACCCGTATTCTCAAAAGCTCGGGAGAAAACGAAAGAAAATAATGTCCCTCTCTGGAAGTGACGTGTGGCTGGTGGCTTGATTCGGCCTTCCGCCATTTTGACAGAGATGGGAGAGTGAACCACAGCTTCGCGTAACAATCTGAACACGCATGCCGCATCAAATTGTCAATAGACAACCACTGATGTTGATAAAGTAAGAGATCTGTCTTACATAATTGAGTTTCGGCGCTGTTTGGTTGCAAAGAAATGTGCGCAGTCTATATCACAAGTAGGTTTGGAAAGTGCATTTTCCGATGATATCGACGCAGCTAAGTATCAGGATCAGGAATATTGCGTCGCGGAACCTTTCAGATTATGACGCAATGTTGGCAAGAGAGCGCCTCGCCTAGCCCTACTTAAAACGATTTAAAACCTATCATTTTGGAATTTGTTCTCTTCCATAAAAAGTCTGAAGTCCATTGCTACTAAATTAAATAGCCTCTGGACTTATTTGAAAAATACACCCTTTCCTAATAGTTTTCTTAGTGCTGGCAATCAATAGTACTAGTAATGAGAGGGATGCACGACTCGTACCCTTTGATGACAGTGAGGGGCGACATTTGTATTGTTGTAGGCTATAATACAAATGTCGCCCCTCACTGTCATTAGGGCTAAATGTCACTTTTGTTAACTCCTTCATGATACGAACCCACCTTACTGTCACGGGACGCAGGGGTGGCCACATTTTTGTCAATTCAGCTTTCCCCGGGTATGTAACATGTCATTTTTAACTTACCCGCACAAAAATCAGGTTACCCACAATCTGAATGCAAAAACTCGTCCCCACCCCTACACACAGTCATGGAGTTGCGCTCACGCACACTCCACTGTCGAAATCTAACCAAGGAAATTCGTCCTTCCATTCTGGCAAAAACCTTCTGACACGTTTTGATCTGTCGCAGTGTCGATTCTAGACCGCGCATTCCCGCAAATATGAAAGAAATCCCGCAAAAATAAAATTTGGATGCGCGCCTTTTCACGCAAAGAAATACCAATTCCCGCATTTTCAAACATCTTGTGCATGCGCGATATAATAAATATAATTTCGTCAAACAGCCTAGCGTTGCAGAGCGTAAGCGCTTGCAATCTTTTTGAGACAAGTGAGGCCCTGACAAGGATGTTTACATTTACCTATGTTTTCAAAAGTTACATTTTCCCTAAACATCCTTATCAGGGCCTCACTTGTCTCAAAAAGATTCACTTTTTCTCCCACAAGTCTTTGCTTCCCTTTGTGGTCACTTCCTGTTTTACATTCAAAATGGCCACCACGATAAGTGAAAGCGTGGATTTTTTCAAGAATGGAGACCCATGTGCAAATCAGCTTGACGACAAGTTGCCAAGTGAGGCAAAACATCCAAATAAATGGTCTTGGAAGTGGATGAAGGAGTTAGATTCTCAAAAAAGATAATGGAGTTTATGATTAAGAAGTTTCTGTTGTGCATGCAACGATGAAATTACATACACCTGACTTCACTCTTCAGGCAAGAAAGCCATCAGGAACCATACGTTGGTTCTCTCTCTCTCTCTCTCTCTCTCTCTCTCTCTCTCTCTCTCTCTCTCTCTCTCTCTCTCTCTCTCTCTTTGAAGTCTCTCTCTCTCTCTCTTTGAAGTCTCTCTCTCTCTCTTTGAAGTCTCTCTCTCTCTCTCTCTCTCTCTCTCTCTCTCTCTCTCTCTCTCTCTCTCTCTCTCTCTCTTTGAAGTCGTGGGGGCAATGACGGCCTCCGGGATGCCACAGATTCCATCCTCCCCCAGCCTAGAGACTGGGACTTTTTGTTCTTATTTACGATAGAGTGACATAAATCAATAATTAGCAAAGATTCTATAATTTTAAACTAATCTTTGTTTCAGTTGGTCATGGTGATTTGGGCAATGACAACACCGGCATCGTGGGTGATTTGGGCAGCGATGACCCCTCCGTCAAGGATTGCGACGTGACGAGCACACATGCAGAACCGCTTGGTATGTTTATACCGCCACCATCATAAGTGACGGTTTCTGAGACTTCCACTACTCGTGCAGAACTTCTGATTGGAGAAACTCGAGGTCAAAGCTTGTTCCCAAATGTTCTTATTATTATTTCACATTGCTCAACATCCAGTTAGCAACACAGGCTAGATGTTAAGCAACGTGAAATAATAATAACACATTTTGGGACAAACTTTGACCTGTAGTTTCTCCAATCAGAAGCTTCTGCACGAGTAATGGAAGTCGCAGAAACCGCCACAATATTATTTAAATTTTATTTATATATAGATGCTACATGTCGGGTTCATCTACGGGGCTAGTGACAGACCGCCAATGATGTTTTTTGTTGTTTTTTAGTTGGCAGCATGGGGATATCTTGAGAAGGCTCTCCGTAGTCGGCTAGACGTTAAGCAATGCTAATAATAATAATAATAGCACTTGAGCAAAGAGCTAAAACATTTCGAGGTACGGTAGAGTGTTTGACATAAATAATAATAATAATACGAATATTTATAACGCGCACATATCTCCCCAACAGGCGACTCAAGGCGCACATACACTCATTCACACACACGGAGACTTAAAGTCACCAACACACACACACACCAGCAACCATTAAAATATGTACAGTTATTCAAGGTGGGATGGACAATGATAATGGACAACAGGAGGGGGGGAACATGTACACAGGGAGATAGTGATCAAGGGGGAGGTCGAAGAGAAGGTAGAGCAGTATAGGTATTTGGGGGTGATTATAGACAATAAGTTGACATGGAAACCAAACTCTGATGCCCTTGTGAAGAAACTCCACTCTCGCCTGTACTTTTTGAGAAAACTCAGGTCTTTTAACATCTGCAGACAAGAAATCCTTCAGATGTTTTACACTTCAACGTGCAATAGTGTGTTGTACTTTGGCTCCGTGTGTTGGGGTGGCAACATCAACAAGCAAGACAGGGATAGATTAGATAAATTCATCAGGAAAGCAAGTGGGGTGGTTGGGAGGAAGCAGGACAATTTCACATCAACACATGAACGACGACTGACTGACAAGGTACAGAAGATTTTGGCTGACGACTCGCACCCACTCAGACCGGAATTTGACAGTAGACGGACAGACAGGAGCAACAAATTCAGACAACCAACCGCAAGATCCACACGCTACAGAAATTCGTTCATTCCATCTGCAATTCACATCTTCAATTCTCAGGTGGGGCGGTAGATGCTGGTGTTGTCGCTCTGATGCACGGGGTCAGTGTTCTGTATTGTTTCAGTATTGTTGATTTTGTTTTGCATGATTATATACTCTTATTCTACTCTCTTAGACAATATGTGATAACCGGCAAGGTGCTGACTTTCTTTTGTGCATTGTTGATGGTGAATGCATGTTAATTTATTTTTAATATACTTTCTTATGTGATAACCAATGTGCTATATTTTCTCAGGACAATGAACAAATGTTTATTTTGAATGTTTTATGTATGTTATTATTACGGACACAAACGCTCAGCAATGTAATTTCTCTTTTAGAGATTAATAAAGTTATTGTATTGTATTGTATTGTATTGGGGTGGGCAGTGTAGAATGCATGGATTATGTGGAAAAAAGGAATGTCTTGAGTGCAGATTTGAATGATTCGAGGGACTGTTGTTGACGGAGGGGGAGAGGTAGTGTGTTCCATTGGCTAGGTGCTTGGAAAGAAAATGAGCGTTGACCTGCTGTTTTGAGTTTGGTGTGGGGGATGTTGAGCTTGAGGGAGCCGGCAGATGATCTGAGTGCTCGTGAAGGGACATAGAGAGAGAGAGAGTCGGAGAGATAGGCAGGGGCGAGACCATGGAGGCTTTTGTATGTGATACGAGCAGGAACGGGCAACCAGTGGAGCTGATTTAGGAGGGGGGTGATATGATCTCCCTTTTTCTTTCGTAAGGCAAGACGGGCAGAGCTATTTTGAATGCGTTGGAGACGAGAGATAGAAGAAGAGGGAAGACCCGCCAAGAGAGAGTTACAATAGTCAAGACGTGAGAGAATGGTGGACGTGACCAGTTTGGCGGTAGCATCTGTGGTGAGGTACTTGCGGATAGTGGCGATGCGGCGGAGTTGGAAGTAGCAGGTGCGAGAGACAGAAGAGATGTGTTGTTTCATGGAAAGGGTGTTGTCTAGAGTGACTCCGAGGTTTTTGACAGCAGAAGACAGAGGGACAGAAGAGTCAGAGAGTTGATGAGAGTCGGAAGTGGCTTTGGAGAGTTTGGATGTAGTGCCTATTAGGATAGCTTCAGTTTTGTTGCTATTGAGCTGAAGTTTGATTTCTGTCATCCAATTCTGCACGTCAGTGATAGTGTCAGAGATAGAGGAAAGAAGAGATTCAGACTGGTCAGGGGAAGAGCTGTTGTGAAGTTGAGAGTCGTCGGCAAAAGAGTGGTGGAGAACGTTGTGTCGGTCAAGGATGTGGTCAAGAGGTTGAGTGTAGAGAGTAATTAGTACAGGCCCAAGGACTGAGCCCTGAGGGACTCCGCACTCAAGCCTGATGGGGTCAGAGTTCAGTTTGTCAATCGAAACAGTCTGGTAGCGGTCGGTGAAATAAGAAGAGAACCAAGAAAGAGCTGTGCTATGGATACCAAAGGTGTGCTGAAGGCGTTGAAGGAGGATGTTGTGGTCGACTGTGTCAAAGGCCGCTGATAGATCAAGTAGAGCGACGGCAGAGATTTCAGCTTGGTCAGTGGCAAGGAGGAGATCAGTAGTGATTTTGAGAAGGGCAGTTTCGGTGGAGTGGTGAGGACGATAGGCAGATTGAAGCGGAGAGAGAAGATTGTTGCAAAGAAGGTGAGAGTTGAGTTGTTTTAGGACGACTCTTTCAAGGAGTTTGGAGATGAAGGAAAGGTTTGAGACAGGGCGGTAGTTGCTGAGAGTGTTTGGGTCGAGCGATGGTTTCTTCAGTAGATGTTTGACAATAGCAGTCTTAAAGGAGTTGGGGACAGTGCCTGTTTGCAGAGAAGTGTTGATGATTTTGAGAATAGAAGGGAGGAGTTCAGGAAGACAGTCAGAGTAGAGTTGTGTGGGAAGAGGGTCAAGGTCACAGGTTTTCAAGGTCATTTCTTTGAGGACTTTCTCCAGGTCAGTGAGAGTGAGAGGCTGAAAGTGTGTGAAGGGAGTGCCTGTAAATGCAGGAGGAGTTTCAGAGTTTTGGTGTGGGATTTTGTCTAGTTTGTCACGGATGGTTTGGATCTTGTTATGGAAGTAATCAGAGAAAGCTTGCGACAGTTTGGAGGGGTCGATGTTGTTGGGCAAGGGAGAAGCAGAAGAGCAGCCAAGAAGGTCATTCACTGTGGAGAAGAGTGTTTTGGCAGAGGTTGTTTCACAGATTTTGGTGCTGTAGTGCGATTGTTTGGCGTCTGCGATGAGTGTCTGAGCATGTTCCATTTGCTTGTTGTAAATCTGTCTGTCAACTACCAGCTTTGAGGTTCGCAACTTCCTCTCTGCTCGGCGACGCAACTGTTTTGTATACTTAACTTCAGCTGTGATCGAGGGTGCAGAAGGCCAATCTACGATGAGTTTGGTTTTTGCGGGTGCATGTTCGTCAAGAAGTGTGCTGAGAGTGGAGTCGTAATGACGTACAGGGTCTGAGGATACCGGAGGATCAAGCAGTCGGCGGGCTGCTTCTGCGCGAAATGTGTCAGTGTTAACTTCTTTGAGGTTACGGCGGACTACGCGCTTTTTCTGTTTGGATGGTTTGGCCATCTTAAGAGAGAACAAAACTGCAGAATGATCGGATCTGAGGTAGTCATTCAGCAGGATGTCGTACACCAGGTCAGTGGACTCGTGGGTGACAATCCAGTCAATGATGTGTGTTTTGCGTGTGGGAGCGTCTACATGCTGTTTGAGGTCGTGACAGTCAAGAAGGTCCATCGTCTGTCTTGTGTCGGTGTTATAAATCAACAATAAGCAAAGATTCTATAATTTTAAACTAATCTTTGTTTCAGTGGGTCATGGTGATTTGGGCAATGACAACACCGGCATCGTGGGTGATTTGGGCAATGACGACACTGGCATCGTGGGTGATTTGGGCAATGAAGACACTGGCATCGTGGGTGATTTGGGCAATGACGACACTGGCATCGTGGGTGATTTGGGCAATGACGACACCGGCATCGTGGGTGATTTGGGCAATTCGTAGCTGATTTGGGCAATGACGACACCGGCATCGTGGCTGATTTGGGCAATGACGACACCGGCATCGTGGGTGATTTGGGCAATGACAACACCGGCATCGTGGGTGATTTGGGGAGCGATGACTCCTCCGTCAAGGATTGCGACTACACATGTCGCACACATGCAGAACCGCTTGGTATGTTTATACCGCCACCATCATATGTGACGGTTTCTGCGACTTCCATTACTCGTGCAGAATCTTCTGATTGGAGAAATTCGAGTTCAAAGTTTGTTTAAAAAAAATGTTATTTTACATTGCTCAACGTCAAGTTAGCAACATTTTGGTACATACTTTGACCTCTAGTTTCTCCAATCAGACGCTTCTGCGCGAGTAATGGAAGTCGCAGAAACCGCCACAATATTATTTCAATTTTATTTATATATAGATGCTACATGTCGGGTTCTAGTGGACATACTCTTATAATATCTAAATACTTTTGCTACTACTAATAACATGCATTGTTTATTACCTAATTAAAGGCTCCCGCAGTGGGGCACTGCGGTTAAGAAATTAAAGGCCCCTCCTGTTTTTGGAACCGCAGGAGCTTTCTAGTTTGCTGTTAGGTAGATTTTTGGTTCCTCTTTCCTGTCATGCTCTCTTTTTCTTCATGAATTCTTTTCTTTTTTTCTGCCTTCTTGCTCATTCACCTGTATTTTTTCCAAAAATCTCTTCTCTTGCCGCTTGTCTCGCGATTCATGTATAGTTTAATCTGTTAGTGTTCTGATGTAAGTCCAGCAGTAGATAGGTTAAGCCTATTTTAACATACTGGAAACTGGTAATCTTCCAGTAGGTATTAATTTAGTTTTACTAAAGCCTGCTGGGACACAAGTAATAGGTTAGTGCATTTGTAAACAGGAATCGCTTGACAAGTGGCCCCCTTCATCCCCCCCTTCCTCGTCCTGATATGGCTCTGCGTAGTCGGCTGGACGTTAAGCAAAAAATAAACAAACAAAAAAAAATAATTAAAGGCAGAGGTCGACAAAGCTCATGAAGACAAGCGTAAATTCAAGCTGGTCTCATGCTGAAATACAAACTTTAATAAATGGTTTTGGGCATCTCCTTCAAAAAGGCATGTATCCGTCAGGGAAGATAATTCAAGCCGCAATTAACCAAAATACTTGTCTCAACAATAGAACATGTATGAATGTGCGAGCAAAGCTTCAGCACTAAATGAAGACACGGTTTTAAGATGGACTAGCTGAAGTTGTGGGCAAAGACAGCATGTTGTTGCTTTTTGGCGAAAGCTTACTGAAGAAATATGGACCAGCTAGAAAAAATGACATAGCACAGAGATTGAGACAACTTGCTGGTCTGTTGGTGCAATATGTAGAGCAAACCTATTCATTACATCTTACCATATAACAGTGGCACAGGCACGGTTGGCCTAGTGGTAAGGCGTCCGCCCCGTGATCGGGAGGTCGTGGGTTCGAACCCCGGCCAGGTCATACCTAAGACTTTAAAATTGGCAATCTAGTGGCTGCTCCGCCTGGCGTCAGGCATTATGGGGTTAGTGCTAGGACTGGTTGGTCCGGTGTCAGAAGAATGTGACTGGGTGAGACATGAAGCCTGTGCTGCGACTTCTGTCTTGTGTGCTGCGACTTCTGTCTTGTGTGTGGCGCACGTTATATGTCAAACCAGCACCGCCCTGATATGGCCCTTCGTGGTCGGCTGGGTGTTAAGCAAAAAAAAACCACAATATAACAGGGGCTCATTTTGAAATTGAGGTTGTCAAGAGGAATGTAATCGGACATTTTTCAAACTAATCGCACCATCGATGCAAACTGCATGCACTCGCACAAATAAATGAAATCTACACACAGCAACACCGACAGCTTTAAATGATTTTAATGTCATTAAAACGGTTTAAACCCAAATAAAATTGAATGAAATCTCACAGATAAATTTACAATGACTATCTGTCTTGCTTGAAGAAAAGAAAAAAACGAAAAGGGAGTGGAACACGGCAACACACATTCTGAGTCACTCCAGGAGCTTCAACAGAAACACAGGTGACGATCGCGGAATGTTGATGTTGAGAACGTCTGACGCATGCAGTATGCGTGCGGTAGCTATTTTCCGCGAAACCCTGCGGAACCCCGGGGGTACCCCGCGAAACCCCGCTTCGGCTTCCGTAATAAGAAAACATTTTGTACCGGTGTCTTAGAGTTTAATAGCTGACAAGGAAATTGAGTAACAAAATAGCGATAAGTCCGACCCCGAAATGAGACCCTGATGTAATACTATTATTTGCTGGGCTATACAAGTTATGTAGGTATGCATGCATGACCCTGGGTCTTGCTGTATGACTGGGAATTGCAGATATGTTCTTCAAAAGATTATGCCGTGTCTGAAGCATCAATATAAACGCTTATAGCTCACAGCTGAAAAGAACACTTCCTTACTAGTACGAAACCAAATGACAAACTATCAATTTGAATACAACACAGCTTCATAAGAACTGCTCAAACAAGGACCAATAAAAGAGAAAACTGAAGACCGTGGCCTAAATCTTACAAGTTTGAAGTTAAAACAAGTTTTGCAAACAATACATGTGAAAGAATGTTGTTATGCCTGAATATTAAAAAAAATTAGTTAGTGTTCCCAGAAACTTGAAATTTGGCATTGTTGTTTGTATGTCGACCTAGTACCCAAATATATATAGACATTCTGGAAAACGTTATTTGTTTAGGAATATGGGGAACGTGGATATGGGGACCTTATTAATATTATGTTTTCACATATATATTTAAATCCTAAACAAATAACGTTTTCCAGAATGTATATATATTTGGGTACTAGGTCGACATATAAACCACAGTGCGAAATTTCAACTTTCTGGATGTTCTATGTACCATTGTTAAATATCTAGTTATAAGTTCTTTTTTAGTTATACTTTTAAAACGACAAGACATGAACATGTATGTCCTTTTTTTTAATTTTTTTTATTTTATTGTTGTTATGTTTGTTTGTTTGTGTGTGTGTTGATCGATTTAATTTTTTTTTAAAGTTAGTGTTCCCAGAAACTTGTATTATATATATAATAAAAGTTTCTGGGAACACTAACTAATTTTTTTAATATTCAGGCATAACAACATTCTGTCACATGTATTGCTTGCAAAACTTGTTTTAACTTCAAACTTGTAAGATTAAGGCCACGGTCTTCAGTTTTCTCTTTTATTGGTCCTTGTTTGAGCAGTTCTTATGAAGCTAACTCTGACACCAGCCGGTTATTTGGGAACTCGTTTTCAACTGCTTGCAGAAAGTTGAAATTTGTCATTGTGGTTTATATGTCGACTTAGTACCCAAATATAAAAAGACATTCTGGAAAATGTTATTTGTAGGATTTAAATATATATATATATGAAAACATAATAAGGTCCCCATATCCACGTTCCCAAAAAGCTTGTCTGAATATAATAATATATATAATAAATGTTTCTGGGAACACTAACTTTTTTTTTAATATTCAGGCATAACAACATTCTTTCACATGTTTTGTTTGCAAAACTTGTTTTAACTTCAAACCTGTAAGATTAAGGCCACGGTCTTCAGTTTTCTCTTTTATTGGTCCTTGTTTGAGCAGTTCTTATGAAGCTGTTTTGTATTCAAATTGATAGTTTGTCATTTGGTTTCGTACTAGTAAGGAAGTGTTCTTTTCAGCTGTGAGCTATAAGCGTTTATATTGATGCTTCAGACACGGCATAATCTTTTGAAGAACATATCTGCAATTCCCAGTCATACAGCAAGACAAAAATTGGCTCTTTGCAGTCTGCTGGGCTATACGCGATATGTTATGTATGTATGCATGGCCCTGGGTCTTGCTGTACGACCCTGGGTCTTGCTGTACGACCCTGGGTCTTGCTGTACGACCCTGGGTCTTGCTGTACGGCCCTGGGTCTTGCTGTATGACCCTGGGTCTTGCTGTACGGCCCTGGGTCTTGCTGTACGACCCTGGGTCTTGCTGTACGGCCCTGGGTCTTGCTGTACGGCCCTGGGTCTTGCTGTACGACCCTGGGTCTTGCTGTACGACCCTGGATCTTGCTGTACGACCCTGGGTCTTGCTGTATGACCATGGGTTTTCATGTCACGTACGACATACAAATCACGATGTTCAAAGTTTTGACGAATTGAGTGTGACTACGATTCGTAAAACTTGAAATAGGAAGGTGTTATTGCTGTGTTTGATTGGTCGATCTTTGTTTAATGACAAAACAATTGATAATGCCAAGATTTTTAATGTGTACATAGTTCCTTTTCAGCTTGTGATTTATAACTCATTGTGACAAGTTAAAGTTTGTGTAAGCCCTTAATAGACTCTTTGCAGTCCGCTGGGCTATACGCATTATGTATGTATGCATGACTCTGGGGATTGCTGTATGACCCTGGATCTTGCTGTATGACCCTCAATCTTGCTGTATGACCCTCGGTCTTGCTGTATGACCCTCGGTCTTGATCAACAATGATCTGCATTTTTACTCAATATTTTCCATGAAGTACTGGGATCCTTGTATTTCTATCTACTCTGCTTTAATCTTGCTAAGACAATTATGTTGAGACGTCATAAATCAGTACTGGTATATTCTCGGAATTGCGGTCTGGTACCCTGTGATATCGGTTTGAAAACTAGGGAAGGAGGCGATGTGAAGTGCCTTTAGTCGCTGCTGTCACAGTGGGGAGATTGCTAATCGGAGAAATGATTGCATGCAGAAAACGTGGTGATTATGATCCCACGTGACATTTTTACCGCCTTTCATTGTGTAAAAATAGCTTAAACGACAAAACAATTAATAATGCCAAGATTTTTAATGTGTACATAGTTCCTTTTCAACTTGTGATTTATAACTTGTTGTGACAAGTTAAAGTTTGTGTGGGCCCTTAATAGGCTCTTTGCGGTCTGCTGTAGGACCCTGTGTCTTGCTGTATGACCCTGTGTCTTGCTGTAGGACCCTGTGTCTTTCTGTAGGACCCTGTGTCTTGCTGTATGACCCTGTGTCTTGCTGTATGACCCTGTGTCTTGCTGTATGACACTGTGTCTTGCTGTATGACCCTGTGTTTTGCTGTAGGACCCTGTGTCTTGCTGTAGGACCCTGTGTCTTGCTGTAGGACCCTGTGTCTTGCTGTACGACCCTGTGTCTTGCTGTAGGACCCTGGGTCTTGCTGTAGGACCCTGTGTCTTGCTGTATGACCCTGGGTCTTGCTGTATGACCCTGGGTCTTGCTGTACGACCCTGGGTCTTGCTGTACGACCCTGGGTCTTGCTGTACGACCCTGGATCTTGCTGTATGACCCTCGGTCTTGCTGTACGACCCTGTGTCTTGCTGTATGACCCTGGGTCTTGCTGTACGACCCTGGGTCTTGCTGTACGACCCTGGGTCTTGCTGTACGACCCTGGGTTTTGCTGTATGATCCTGGGTCTTGCTGTATGACCCTGGGTCTTGCTGTATGATCCTGGGTCTTGCTGTATGACCCTGGATCTTGCTGTATGACCCTGGATCTTGCTTATGACCTTCGGTCTTGCTGTATGACCCTCGGTCTTGCTGTATGACCCTAGGTCTTGATGAACAAGGATCTGCATTTTTACTTAATATTTTCCACGAAGTACTGGGATCCTTGTATTTCTATCTACTCTGCTTTAATCTTGCTAAGACAATTATGTTGAGACGTCATAAATCAGTACTGGTATATTCTCGGAATTGCGGTCTGGTACCCTGTGATGTTGGTTTGAAAACTAGGGAAGGAGGCGATGTGAAGTGCCTTTAGTCGCTGGTGTCACAGTGGGAAGATTGCTAATCGGAGAAATGATTGCATGCAGAAAACGTGGTGATTATGATCCCACGTGACATTTTTACCGCCTTTTGCTGTGTAAAAAATAGCTTAAATGACATGTCTTAAAGCTCTGCTTAAACTCGTAGTAAACCTCGGTGTTTACGCAGGTTCCTAGCTAATCGTGTATAAACTTGTCTTGCAAAGAAGCAGAGTAGATAGAGATACAAGGATCACAGTTCTTCGTGGACATTATTTTATCCTCTTTTCTTTTTAAAACCTGGTTTTTACAAACAGGGGAAAGTACCTCATCGTTTCCAGAGCCTCACAATTATATGTCCTTGTAAACATGGTTTATCAGAAGGACTGGTGACATACCTTCATTGGTAATTTTTAGGTTTTTTTAGTTGGCAGCGTGGGGCGTTTTGAGACGGCTCGGTGTAGTCAGCTGGACGTTAAGCAATGTTTAATAATATATAATATGTTGCAAATCGTCACGCTAATGGGATAATTGCCTAACTCACTTTTGCAAGTTTTGAGAAAAAGCGATTTGTTCAGCAGCCTCTGCATTGAAGTTTGGGTTCTGTACTTCAGTAGAATGAACTTTAATCCAAATTTCTATTGATCTTGTTTACCATGGGATGCACATGCATAGACAGAAAAGCATGGGTATGCTGTTAAGATAACTGACTTATGAGTTAGGCAATTTTGCTGACATGGCATCAGCAACCGTTTCTCTTTGCAATTTCTTTTCGGAATTTTTACAGATGATTGACACAATTGTTGGCGTTATTATGGAACCGTTGTCTCAAAACTATCTAACTCTGAGTTAGGCAATTATCCTATTAGCGTAATGAAATGTATCATCAGATTTGATTTTGATTATTTTTTTTCCATTGAAATGCTTTTTTGATTTTGAATTTTGTTCCCAGGGTCCGCCCTGGGAGGTGGGGGGGGGGATCTCTTATTTTGGGTTCTTAGTCACCTCATGCGCCACAATGGGATAAGAACATATATTTAGGTGAGCCTTTATTGTCATTTTTAGTCACCCACCCAAAGGAAAGGGGGGTGACTGTTACTTTTGTCAGCGTCCCTGCCTGTGTCTATCCGTCTACACATACGGTTGGGTGATTTTAGGACCCGTGGTCCTTTTCTTGTTTATTTCTTTTTTTCTGCCTCCCCATTGTTCAGTCACCTGTTTCACTTTTACCATGGACTTTGATTCATGGTGTTTAAGAAATAACGATTTTCGATGTCAAAATAAAAGCTGAGTTGTGATTAATGTTTATTTCAGGTAAGAATTAACTTGGTGCGTAATTACACAACACGAAAAAAGATAAATGCAAGTACACAATTGGAAATATATTTAGTTTGATAATCTAATTCAATGAAAAGCCTGATTTCTGTACTTTTTTTTCTTGTTCTTGTTTTCTCTACTTGAGCACGTTTTTTTTTCTTTGAGAAGTATGTGTCCTCCGACTACGCATGGCTGTCTGTGTTAAAAGTATGTGTCCTTCGACGACGGTCGGCGAAGAATGTTTTTAGCGACTGTCGGCGAAGGTTAATCATGCTTAGTGACATCATATTTCTTCAAAATCATGTTTTTTGGGTGCGATTATTTTTTTGCAAACATATTACAAGTTAATAATTTTCGGTTCAATGACTATGCATAAGACTGTATTATCTTTAATGTTCTTTTTAGTTATCAGTAGATTTAAATGACTGTATTTTATTTTCGGTAACAATCCACCTTTTTGCAAGACGAGGTATGTCTTTTTCTTTAAAACAATAGTTGCTTATGTTATTGTTTGTGTTGTTGATGCTGGACTAATAAACAACAGTATCTGTTTAAAACCTTCATGAACAGTGTGTATTGTGTAAACAGGGAGTGACTGCAAGCGAGTATTGTGCTCTCTCTCTCTCTCTCTCTCTCTCTCTCGCTCTCGCTCTCTGTGTGTGTGTGTGTGCTATTTTTTTCCGCAAATATGTTCTTGCTCTCTCTCTCTCTCTCTCTCTCTCTCTCTCTCTCTCTCTCTCTCTCTCTCTCTCTCTCTCTCTCTCTCTCTCTCTCTCTCTCTCTCTCTCTCTCTCTCTCTCTCTCTCTCCCGCTCTCTCGCTCTGTGTGTGTGTGTGCTATTTTTTTCCGCAAATATGTTCTTCAAAAGATTATGCAGTGTCTGAAGCATCAATATAAACTTTATAAGCTCACAGCTGAAAAGAACACTTCCTTACTAGTACGAAACCAAATGACAAACTATCAATCAATCAATCAATCAATAGAATTTATTTCCAAAATGCAAAAGCACATGATTTTGTTTTAAATGTTGCAGTAAATCATATATCCACGTCCACACTCACATTCACACCCAAATTGTCACAGCATAAGAAACATGGTTAAATACTATTTGCACAACCGACTATCAATTTGAATACAACACAGCTTCATAAGAACTGCTCAAACAAGGACCAATAAAAGAGAAAACTGAAGACTGTGGCCTTAATCTTACAAGTTTGAAGTTAAAAAAAGTTTTGCAAACAATACATGTGAAAGAATGCTGTTATGCCTGAATATTAAAAAAAAAGTTAGTGTTCCCAGAAACTTTTATTATATATATTATATATTCAGACAAGGTTTTTGGGAACGTGGATATGGGGACCTTATTATGTTTTCATATATATATTTAAATCCTACAAATAACATTTTCCAGAATGTATTTTTGACTCACATGCGAAGCAAAAGTGAGTCTATGTACTCACCCGAGTCGTCCGTCCGTCCGTCCCCCCCCCGTCCGGACGTCCGTCCGTCCGTCCGGAAAACTTTAACGTTGGATATTTCTTGGACACTATTCAGTCTATCAGTACCAAATTTGGCAAGATGGTGTATGATGACAAGGCCCCAAAAAACATACATAGCATCTTGACCTTGCGTCAAGGTCGCAGGGGCCATAAATGTTGTCTAAAAAACAGCTATTTTTCCCATTTTTCCCATTTTCTCTGAAGTTTTTGAGATTGAATACCTCACCTATATATGATATATAGGGCAAAGTAAGCCCCATCTTTTGATACCAGTTTGGTTTACCTTGCTTCAAGGTCAAGGTCACAGGAGCTCTTCAAAGTTGGATTGTATACATATTTTGAAGTGACCTTGACCCTGAACTATGGAAGATAACTGTTTCAAACTTAAAAATTATGTGGGGCACATGTTATGCTTTCATCATGAGACACATTTGGTCACATATGATCAAGGTCAAGGTCACTTTGACCCTTATGAAATGTGACCAAAATAAGGTAGTGAACCACTAAAAGTGACAATATCTCATGGTAGAAAGAGCCAATTAGCACCATTGTACTTCCTATGTCTTGAATTAACAGCTTTGTGTTGCATGACCTTGGATGACCTTGACCTTCACATGTATTTTGGTAGGAAAAATGTGTAAAGCAGTTCTTATAGTGTATGATGTCATTGCTAGGTTTAGTTATTTGACCTTGACCCTGAAGGTCAAGCTCATGTAAAGGTCAAGGTCAAGCATGTGAGTCGTATGGGCTTTGCCCTTCTTGTTATATTTGGGTACTAAGTCGACATATAAACCACAATGCCAAATTTCAACTTTCTGCAAGCAGTTGAAAACGAGTTCCCAAATAACCGGCTGGTGTCGAGTTAGCTTCATAAGAACTGCTCAAACAAGGACCAATAAAAGAGAAAACTGAAGACCGTGGCCTTAATCTTACAAGTTTGAAGTTAAAACAAGTTTTGCAAACAATACATGTGAAAGAATGTTGTTTCACCTGAATATTAAAAAAAAAAGTTAGTGTTCCCAGAAACTTTTATTATATATAGTATATATTCAGACAAGCTTTTTGGGAACGTGGATATGGGGACCTTCTTATGTTTTCATATACCTAATAATAACATTTTCCAGAATGTCTTTTTATATTTGGGTACTAAGTCGACATATAAACCACAATGCCAAATTTCAACTTGCTGCAAGCAGTTGAAAACAAGTTCCCAAATAACCAGCTGGTGTCAGAGTCCCCATATCCAATGTATTATGTCTATATATATATATATATATATATATATATATATATATATATATGTGACAGTCCATCACAAAATCAGTCTTAAGTCGAAATTTGGATGATTTGAGTTAGTTATTATTTTGAAATTGTTAGTCTTTCCTGGATGTTTAGAAAAAAAAATTAAAGCTCTAGGTCAATAAATAACGATATTACGGCCATTTTTATGAAAGAAGTTGACCGGCGGCCATTTTGAGAAATCGGGCTTGAAAGTTTTGGAAGGCACCAGCTTCACATTTTCCTTAGCAACGGGGGTTGAAAATTAACCTCACCCTTCCAAATGTTGCACAAGTGTACTTTGATCTTTCATGCATCATTTAAATGCAAAACGAAGGGTTAAAAGAACAATTATCACCATTTTTGAAGGCTTTGTTTACATCATACATGTGGAGGAAAACGGTCAAATACAGGTCATACACATCAGCAAACATTTTCACTGTCATTATCAGGAATAAAGAGGTTACATGCATCTCACCTACGTTTTTGTCCATTAGTTTGACAAACACTTGAGCAAAATCAACTTACTTGTATCAATCACTTTGTTGGCATCGAATAGGAATACGTACAGATCAGAATGTAGATCCCAAACACAGGAACTCCTCCACTGTGACAGTCTGTTCACCACAAAAGCTCTTGCACATCAATGTTGACACCACCTCCAACCTCACCTTTATACATGTCACATGTCTTGCACTGAGAGCTGTAGAGCTACAATTTCCTCCGGATCAAACTGGGTGATACATCCACGACGAGTATTTCTGGGTGCAGCGTCGGGAACTTTAATCTGTTTGCAGCCAGTTCCATTGGCTTTGCAGCAACGAAGGCGAGTTCTCTCGAGCACATCACAGCCCTGTTGCAATTAACGAACTGCAGCATGCACCTCCATCACATCTCCTCTACAACTCGCCTCAACTACGTGTGTTCTTGCAGTTGATGCAGTGCCATTAGAAACGCCAACGGTGTTTTTGACACTGAAAAGCGGACGGTCTGTCTCCTCTTCGTCCGCATATTCAGCAAGCGTCACATATTTCGGCATGAGAATCGGAGTCACTGAATCCAGCAACGTCTTCGGCAAAGAAATCCAACAACAAATCTTGGAGTTCGTGGTTATTTTCAAGCGAATCGCAGTTGAGAAGCGCTGTCAATCGGCGTACGTCAGTCATTGTTTTGGTTTCGTTCAGCGAACGGAAATCATACTGTGTTACTTCCCCCTGGACTGATTTGACCAATGAGGAGGCCGTTGCTAGTCCTTTTTGGAAGGCAGACAAAGCTGATTGGTTCAATCTTAAAATTTGTTTACGTGCCGGTTTCCTTATTTGGAGGAAGTGGACGGGTATTTTGAACCACTGCGCAGCAGGGCGCGAAAGCTGATGCAATAAGCTTTCCGACGGTACCAAACTTGTTGGGGCCCTGTCAGGGATACACTAAGCAAATTATCGGTCAAAGTGAGGCATTTTGATGTCATGCTGGACTTTTTTTTATGAATGTATTGCATTTAAATCCAATAATTTAACTATTTAGCGATTGATTTTGGCATATTTGTTTGGTTGTCATGTAATTTGGGGTCTACAGAACACGTTTCTGCAAAAAAGTGAATTTCACCCAGATAGACCCTCAGTGCCTTTTCCTCGAACTAGCTCGCTTTCGTCTGCTGCGACTTAAGACTGGTTTCGTGGTGGACCGTCACATATATATATATGTATAGGTTACAACACGAGTGGTTTTTTATATGGCTTGTATTTCAGTCAAGACCCAGCGGATGAATATCATCGGGA
The DNA here is from genome assembly GCF_037325665.1 of Littorina saxatilis. NCBI lineage: Eukaryota > Metazoa > Mollusca > Gastropoda > Littorinimorpha > Littorinidae > Littorina > Littorina saxatilis. Next base: position 74,612 of record NW_027128090.1, read on the forward strand.
GACACGAGCCTCTGGCGAGTGGCTCTCGATTGATATTCCCGCTGGGTCTTGACTGAAATACAAGCCATATAAAAAACCACGAGTGTTGTAATCTGTATATCCCATTCTACCATCAAACACAAAGTGTAGACTACTAGCGGCACTGTTGCGATCTGTGCAAGGTAAAACTGTTGCCAGCGAGACTTAGCCCTTTTGCAACCTTAAACTAAGTGACCGTCGCTGAAAAAATAAAACGAATGAGTGCATCGATAAGTACGCGGTAACACTACTTTCAGACCATTTAAAAGCTTTAAGTAAAGGTTCATAAGTTGCAAGAAAGTAATGAAGTCGAATAGAAATTAATTTAGTTGAAGCGCACAATTCTTTTGTTTTGCGTTTCAGGTCGGCACGGCGAAACGGGTTTGGGCGGTACCCATTTGGCTTACTCGATTCAGAATCGATTCCACGTTGTTTTTCTCGAACGTGTGTAATTAGGCTTATTGACAGAGAAGCAAATTTTAGGGAACAAATATGTAGGTTTAGATTTAACCATTTGCTCCCTATTTGAAATGTATCTACGTGATAAACTGTTTTGCGAGTGTGTTTGCATGGATGAACTTAAACTGGTATGGGTGCGGTGAGGAAAACGCGACCGACACGTCTGTCACCGCCGATTGATTGCATTTTCAAGGAATATGACTGGATTACGGAAAAATATGTGGACTTACTGCAGAGCCAGGCAAAAGAGTAGACTTGCTCGCAAAACACGTGAAACAGCCGATGTTTGATAGCTGAAGGCGCACACCAAAACACACTACCGACAGATTCTCAAAAGTCGTCTGCTAACGATGCAAGGGGAGGGTACTCGTGTTTTTGTTTTGGTTCGCTAGCATCTGGTTATCTTGTAAGTTGAATGTTCGTTTTTTTCGACCTGCATTGCTTTCATAATGAAAGAAACTTTTGCTTATTGCATCTCATACATCAGATCAGTTCTGAGATTCATTTTTGCGTGCAACTGATATGATTTTCTGAGCCGTGCAATACGATTTTAGAACTTCATACAAATGTGTCACATTGTTCGGCGCGAGGTCAAAGGTCGGGAGGAAAGTAGTCCTTTGCCCAAATCGGAATCTGCACTATCATATATTTTTTGGAGTCCATGATGTATTTATTGAGCTATAAAAATACAACATATATACCCATACTGAAGTAACAGAGACAAAGAAGGGAGGTCATGGGATATATATATATATATATATATATATATATATATATATATATATATATATATATATATATATATATATATATATATATGTTACACGACACTTGAGATTGCCACAAGTTCTCAAACGTCGTATAGTTGTGTTCTTTTATTCTACGTCGCCCGTCTTCGCAGCAACAGAAAACAACTCGTCAAATTGAGTTCGAGGATTTATTCAGCATTCAATACATACAACTGCACAACGTAGCAGAACTCAAATAGAAGCTTTTTTAACATTCAAATCGCGCTGGCATATATAGTAAATACTCAATCTCGAGAATATTCCAGACCGAACACGATACAACTACATTATACGAGCCGTGCATGGACTAAACTAGCGACATTCTCTCTGACGTACATCAAAAGCGCCGACACACTTAATCCGAACGAACGCCACGAACTCACGACTAAAACAGCATGGTAAACAACTTGTTTTGACAGGACTAGAAAGTTCACCTGCATTCTCGTCCACGCATAAATATTATGTTTACAAAATATAATATCAATACTTTCCCACAAAGTACAAATAAGTCAACTACATGCAACACACAAAACTGAACCAAAGCTCAGCAACGGTAGCGTTTCTTAACATTACCCCCAACACCAGAAGAAACTTACCTAATTTCTTTCAATCATTGAAACGCTACCTGTACACATATTATGTATACATAACAGATTGAAATCCAAGTATGTACATTAGTCTGTTGGAGAATGAACACAGTTTTACTCACATACTCGGCTGAGAAAATCTGCTCCAACATTGTCTGAACCTTTGATCGATTCCACTCGCATATCAAAGTTCTGCAAGTACATCACCCACCTCATGATACGATTATTCACAAACTTCGCAGAGTTCAGGTAGGTGAGGGGTTTGTGATCAGTCTGAAGCACGAATTTCACCCCTTGGAGGTAGAGTTCAAATTTCTTGATTCCCCACACGATGGCTAAACACTCTTTCTCCATGGTCGAGTAGTTCTTCTCGGCTCCTGACAGCTTCTTGCTGGCATAGCTGACCGGAAACGGTTTACCTCCATGCTCTTGCATCAGCATGGCGCCGATCCCTTCGTCCGATGCGTCTGTACGCAAGATGAACTCTTTGGCGGTATCAGGAAGGCGTAGCACCGGGTCTCGTGACATCAGGTCGCGCACGGTCTGGTATGCCTTCTCCTGAGCTGGTCCCCAGAGTATTCGGTTGGGGCATCCTTTTCGGGTCATGTCCGACAAAGGCGCCGTTATGGCGGCGAAGTTTGGAATGAACTCTCTGTAGTACCCAGCCAATCCAAGGAAGGATCGCACCTGCTTCTTGGTTTCAGGACGTGGCGCATTCAGGATCTTGGTGACGTTTTCCAACAAAAGCCCCTTTTGACCTTCCTTCAGTGAATGACCTATGAAGTCAACGTTGTCGGTCCCCAAAATGCACTTGCTGGGTCTCACGGTCAGATTGGCTTATGTTTACAAAATATAATATCAATACTTTCCCACAAAGTACAAATAAGTCAACTACATGCAACACACAAAACTGAACCAAAGCTCAGCAACGGTAGCATTTCTTAACAATATATATATATATATATATATATATATACGTGTACGTGTACGTGTACGTTCTCCTGTCCACTCATGTGGGGGTTGGCATTGTCCGGATATTGATATAACGCAATTATAGTTGCCAGTAAAGAGAGAAATTGTATGTCCTAAGTAAAATATGATTTATTCAATGACTTACTGAAAAGAACTGCAGTCTTTGCTTCATACGTATATTTTGTTTCTAAATTAAAAGTACAAGATTCTTTAGCATGATACAACAATTGATTTAGGAATAAGAAACCTACTTAACATGTATATGATAAACACATAACCTTGCTTAAACGTCTTTGTGTGTACTTTGCTTGTTGTTGTCTGTCGGAAACTATAATCGTTCCTTGTTAAATCGGCGCAATCGAAGTAACTACTGCCCCAATATGCAAAACGTATTCATTTAAATGCTGTAAAGAAAATAAGAAGTAAATCCTAGCAGGAAATTTTCAAAATTCTCAAAACGTGTAGTGTCCATCATGAACAAGCATACTCCTTGATTACAAATATTAGTGGGGTTTATTTTTAAAGTTCACTGAAACATTATGTGAGCAATATGTGTGAGAAGTCATTATTTGTGTCTTTTCATTTACTCACAAAAGCAAAGTAAAAATGTGACATTGAAAAACTAACAGGGACAGCATCGATTATCTAAATGCAGTCAAATTTCATAAAGCGATTTAAAAAAAACTAAAACAAAGAAAGTAAAGGACATGTAATTGTGCGTTTTTCCACAGTTCTACTATAACAGTAAAGTGAATATTGCAGTAAATATTAAGAGAGAATGTACTTCGAAAGATAACTTATATTAGTATCTGTAATTGTAATCAGCACGTGTAGAAACAAGAGGCGAAGCCTTCAAGGCTCCCGTAAGAAATCGGCAAACAGTAACACAAGCTCAAATCACTCCGTCACACGCACATGCACACGCACACACACCACACACACACACCACACACCACACACTCAGAGTTAAAACTAACGCATCATATTTACTCCATTTATAATTTTAACAAATGAAGAGTTGGATTACAACGCTGCAGTGTTCTCTGCCCTGGATTGTAGCTTGCCCGTCGTAAATCAGCAGTAGATCTGCGGGTGCTGTGTTCATTTGGAAATCTACCATCAGCTTATCTGTCTTTTGCACTGCAGACACTAAGCAATAGGTACCTGCCATGTGGTCACTTTTTCCACTGGTGTCCTCAGTCATATACTTTTCATCAAGACTTGTCACCATGCCGAGTGGATCTAAATTCAGAAGTCGTCATGTGGTTGAGGCATATCTGACATAGCGTCGATCTTGTTGTAGCTTGTAGTTTAGACACCGCAATTAATAAACAAGAAATTCCTCCGAGGTAGGAAAAACACCCCCGTCCTTAGCACGAACATGATTCAGGGGCCATAATGCCATTCCTGATCATATCATGTCGAGTCCCATTCTTGTCGTTAAAATTAATATTAAAAGTCCTACGGTTTTGAGCCATTAAGGACTTGAGTGTTTGTCCGCTTTCAAAAAGAGGAAAGAAAGAAACAAAAAATAAGGAGAGGAGGGCAGGGGGTGGGGTTGAGTTGATAATGCTCTGTGGAATTTGTTAAAATGAAAAGTAGTTAAGATGTTTCTTGGTAAGAATTATAAGTCTGTATTCTATATCTTGAATAACGGGTTTGTAAAATGATTTTTTTTTTATAATTCAAATCGAGTTAAAAAGTGGAACCTTTCAGGATCACCAATAAAACCAAATAGATGAGCAAGTAAGAGGAACACGAACAATAAATCTCAAAACTTTTTACAAATAAAAGGATTAAAATGTAAGCCACGAAGGCCGTGGTAATAAAAACAATATGTACAGTTTGGCGACTAGTGGGCCTTGGGTGAGGATATGTTGTCTAGAGGGTAGTCGCTGGAATCAGGAGGGATGGCGGGAGCCACTCGACCTCAAACTGAAACACGCTGATGTGATAATCTGGGCTTAGTTATACCCACAGCCCCATGTCCGAGTCCCTGACCAGTCGGCACAGCAGCAAGCTGTGTGACCAGCCTAGAGAACTGCTACTGCGCAAATAATCCTGGGGACTCAGACCATGGAGCTGCATATGGTCATATAAGGTTTTAAAGGTAATTCTATTTGTAGCGCATGGAGCGAAAATGTGTTGAAATGAATAGGGTTCTCCACAATGGCAGGACTTGTTAAAGATATGGAAGCGGCAGCCGCCGGCACGGAGGCGTCTGAAGATAGTGAGGAGGTTTGTTGGGAGATCGGGGTGTAGATCGTTCATATCAATGGGTTGATAGGACAGAGATGTTACGTACTGACTTCGAATGAGTTTACGGATTTTACTGTAGAACTCGGTTACTGAGTAGCCGATGTTAGTGTTAGCTGGGCTAGATTCTGCCGCTTCTTTGGCAGCGACATCCGCCAGTTCATTTCCCCGGACCCCTACGTGAGAGGGGACCCAGAGAAATGATACGGATGTGCCGGATGAGATTAACTGGTGACATATAAAGAGGATTTCTCTTTGTAGCTCTGCCCGATTTGATGTGTTTCGATGCAGAGCTTGTAATGAAGAGCGCGAGTCAGAGCAGAAAACTACCGCACGCGGTGTGACTGGGAGGTCATTTATAAAAGTGCATGCCATGAGCAAGGCAAATAGCTCGGCTGAGAATATGGAGATGTCTTTATTAAGAGTATATTTCCTTGAGATTTTGAGATCTGGGATCACAAAGGCGCAGCCAACGCTGCCGTCTGCAAATTTGGATCCGTCAGTAAAGACTTTTAAATGCTCCGAGAATTTGTAGTTTAGGGTTTCTTTTGTAACAGTAGCCAGGTAGACGGGGTTATCTTTTTTGGTAGTATTATCTTCACTGTCGTATATGATAGTAGGGGTTTCCTCAAGCCAAGGCGGGTAGGAGGGCGGGGGGACCCTGGCCAGCTCACTGACCTTCACCCCGCTATCGGCTAGAATGCGGTTTACTGTGTCGGATAAGGGTAGTGTTTTGGCCGAGAGTTGAGTGCTATGTTTGGTGTTGGCCTCATAATTTTGGTGCTGAGGAAAAAAGTCAGTCAGGACCTCGCAGGCAGAGTTCTCTACCGCGTGGGCTCTGACAGCATACTGAGCTGAACGGAGTTTTATCTCATCCACAAGGGGCAGCCACCCACACTCGCTGTAGACTCGACTCTTACTCGCTTGTTGGGAGAGTCCCAGAGCTATTTTGAGCGCCCTGCACTCTATAATAGCCAGTTTTTTCATGAGCGCCGGGCGCGTCGCGAAATAAGCTTCGCACCCGTAAAGGAGGCGGGAGCGAATTAATGCCCGCACTACCTCTGTGACACACTTACGTCCTCTGGCCCAGGATTGGGACGCCAGGTAGCGTATGATATAAAGATCCTTGTTGGCCTTATTGATCAGATGTTCGATATGACTGGTCCAGTTAAGTCGGGTATCGATGATAACGCCGAGGAACTTAACTTCTGAGCTCGGTTTGATAATATCACAACCTATCTTTATACTGCAGTTCCTGTACAGTTGTCTACGGGAGACAACAAGAAAGACTGTTTTATTTGAGGCTAGTTGGAAGCCGTTGGTGTACATATATTGACAGAGGTTGTCGATTTTAGTTTGGTAAGAAGATAAGTCAACAGTGTTGGTAACTCTGTTATGGCGTGGTCTATTAGTGTCTATTAAGGCGAGGTCGTCCGCATACAGAAGTACACTGGCACCGTCAACCTTAACAGGAGTAATGTCATAGAGCATGATGCTGAATAAGTTTGGCGCGATGATACTGCCCTGGGGAACCCCCATGTCCAGCGCATGGGTTTCGGACACCGAAGAGCCCACTCGGACAGACATCTTGCGATTGCTGATGAAGTTTTTGATGAATTGGTACATGTGGCCAGAGACACCGATTCTGCCGAGTTTTAGGAGTAGACGAGCATGCCAGACGCTGTCGTACGCAGATTTAATATCAAAGAAGGTTCCAAGAAGAGAATTATTACTATGTGCCAAGGTCTTTTTGATTTTTTCAGTGACGTGCACAATGTGGTCCGCACACGAACGACCTTGCCTAAAACCTGCCTGGCATGTAGGAATGATATTGTGTTTATTGAGGTGGAACTCCAGCCTCTGGTTCACCACACGCTCAAAGATCTTGCTGAGGTGGGGGGTTAGTGATATGGGGCGGTAACTGCCAGGTAGATTGCCCGGTTTTCCGCTCTTCAATACTGCTACTACTTGTGAGTCTGACCACGCTGCGGGGATAGTATCCTTTAACCAGCATAGATTGAAAAACTGAGTGAGCAACTTAACAAAGTTAGGTGGTAGATGTTTTATCATGTGATATGATATTGGGTCTAAACCTGTGGATTTTTTTGGGTCTTTCACAGAAGAGATGGCGTTTTGGACTTCTTTTGCCTTAAACATGCAGTTTATAGGCAACTGGTTGTCATCTGGGGGGTATGTGAAACCCTTCTCCTGATCTAACCTATAATTGAGTCGTTCAGTATCTAGGGATTTTGATTGACTATTTTTGGCAAAGGTATCTGCTAATAGGTTTGCCTTTTCAGAGTCAGTTGTGGTCATTTTATCACCCGATAGTAGTGGCTTTTCTTTAGTTCTGTATCTACATTTAAATCTGCGGATTTTCTTCCAGATTTTGCCACAGTCTTTGTAATCTTTAGTTTCTTTGTGGACAAAGTTTTCCCAGTTTTGAAGTTTAGCCTCAGCGGTGATCTGGTTAAATTGTATTTCAGCTGACTTCATATTCGTGAAGTTAGCGTCTGAGCAGTGCCTGAGATATGTCCTAATGTGATATCGCTTGTTTGCCAAGGCTTCATCACAGTCTGCATTCCACCACTCATTCCTTTTGGCCTTACAGTTAGGATTTACTGATTTAAGCGGAATGTGATTATTGGCAGCAGTGAGTATACATTGACGTATATTATTGTAAGAGGCTTCGATGTCATCCGTAAGGAGAGTTTCCTCCCTGACACCCTCGAGCTCCGCACGGAAGCTGTCCCAATTTGCCTGTTTGTAATTGTACTTTTTTCTGACCTCCGAGTTATTGCGATTAGGGGCGAAGTGGCGGAAGGTAAGAACAATGGGTAAGTGATCGGAGCCGAGGGCGTCCGGGAAAACGTTCCAGTCGATGTCAGTGACTATGGCATTTGAGCAAAGGGAGAGATCGATTGCTGATGGGGAATGGTCAGCTCTGTCTGGAAGTCTGGTTGCCGAGCCATCGTTTAGTATACAAAAGTCAGTTTCCAAAATGACGTCAGCAAGGTTGCTATTGGCATGTTTGTATCTAGGGTTAGCAGAGTCCCACAGAGGGTGGTGATTATTAAAATCACCCATCACGCACCAGTGTGCCCTGCTATGATCCAGGGATTTTAGCCAGTCGGCAGTTCCTTTTTTATTACACCCGTGGGGGTAATATATGTTAACTATGTTGAGGTTTTTGGATCCTTTTATTTCGATTTCAACAGCACATGTACTGAGATTTTCTGAACTAGGGATGAGAGGTGCAAAGGGTTTGTAATTTAAGGAAGACTTTAGATAAATAGCTGTTTGAATGAGTTGCCCTGAGCCCTTTTGCTCTACTATGGGAGGGAAGTCAAAACCATCTATAGAAGGCAGTAGGGAGCGTTTTCTCTTGACTGACTGGATAACTAAGATGTCAGCAGAGTGATTTGATATATAATTATATAGCTGAGAGAAGTTAGAGTTGATAGAGCGACAGTTCCACTGTAATATGATAAATCCGTGACCGCTTTCACCTTGTTCAGCCATTTTAACACGCACAAAGAAGGTAAGTTAAAGGGCAGATTTAAAATAGGTTAAAAAGTGGTTTTAACAGCTTTCATATCCGTCACGGACAACTGCTTGGCACCAGCAAGGGCGCCCAGCGCCAGAGTGGCGCCGCCCGGAATGAAGCGTTCAACCTTGGTGTTGGAGAGTTGTGTGTATGTAGCTGAGAGGGAGTCGATCAGGTCGAGAGGACTCTGCATCTGTCTGGCCTTAACCATGAAGCCGAGGCACTGCTCGATGAAACCTTGAAGGCCTCTTTGTTGTTCATTTAAATTTGCATATTGCTCTCCTGTTTTTAGCTTATCTAGTGCAGCGTCGGCTAGCTCATGCTCTGCCTTCTCCTGCTCCTCCCTCATCTGCTGCTTTATTTCCTGTTCAGTTTTAAGTTTGTATTCTCTGAATCTCTGGGCCAATCCCTCCTCCATTCTCCCCATCAACCTCTCGAAGAGCTGCTCTTCTTTCGAGTCCTCCTTCCTGTTCTGGGCTTTGCGTAGGAGGGAGGCCTTTAACCCGGGGGTCCCATGAAGCGGCGCCTCTGCCGGCCGAGCCGTCTGAGACTTACAGGGCGCCTGGGGGCCAGGATTTGGATTTTGCGAAGTTGTTTGGTGCTTCGCGGTTGCAGCAGAGCTGTCCGCATGAACTGGAAGGAGTGTATTGTCATGTTCGGTCATTTTGTTTTTGATTTCTTGTATTTTATTTACTTGCCCACCCAGGGGGGGTCTCTGGACAGCCAAAGAGTACCCGGACCGGGGGGTTGAGGTCCGCCGGATCGGTTGCGGAGGGGGACGCCAGAAGGAGTCCCTCATTTCCGCTGGGGCAGTCGCTGTTTTATTTTGTTGTTTGGCGAGCTCGCGCCGCGCCCGATCCAGGGCCTCAGAATATGGTATGTATGCTGCCGACCTGATCTTATTGGCCTGCAGCCTCAGTCTCATTTCCGGGCATCCAAGATAAGCGGCGGAATGCTCGCCCTTGCAGTTTACGCAATGTTTGGCCTTGGTGCACGTCGCTCCGTCGTGGCCCTTGGAGCCACATCGGGGGCAGATCTGCACTTTTGATTTGCATTGTTGTTTTAGGTGCGATAGTCTCTGGCACTTCGTACAGCGCCGCACTGGAGGAGTGTAGGGTTCGACGCCGTACACCTCACTCTCCAGAACGACGCTGTCTGGAAGAATTGCCGTTGTAAAGGTGACACGGACCGCCTGAGACGGTTTCCCATCCCTAAGGAGAAGACGGCGAAAAGATCGAACCGAGGAGGGGCCCTTTTCTACAAGACTCCCATCCTCCATCCGGACGCGCACGCCCACTGCCATCTCAGACAGGTCTGTTCCTGAATGTATTGTGGGTATGCGTTTAATGACACCTTCGGTTGTTACCTCCGGACGGTGGCATTTCACTTTGATGCCGCCGATCGAGTCCAGCCTCAATAGCTTGTTTTGTTGTGATGCTGAGGAGCACCCTACCAGGACGCTCCCAGCTGCCAGCATGCGTATTTCTTTGACCTCGCCGATGGCAAGGTCAAAAGTTTTTTTCCTCCTGAGGCCGAGTCCCTGCAATGTTGCCGGGCCCTCCTTCAGGTCCTGCACCACCACGGGGAACTCTAAGAAGGAGGGAGGAGGTTGCTTGGGTTGGTAAAGAAGTTTTCTTCGGGGTCTTTGTTTTGTGTGTGTGTGTGTATTGGCAGGTGGTAGTGGCTGTTGAGTTGTCTGGTTTTCTTGTGATTCAGTAAGGGGTTGGGAGGTGTCGACCCCCCGGGCAGATGTTGCATGGGAAATACCTGTGTTTCCCTGAAGAGGGGGACCCTCGCAGAGGACCTTTTGCTTCTTTTTCTTTTTGGGCTTCTTACGATTGACTTCGGTGAAGTCTTCCTCAAAATGATCAGTAATCTGAGAGCGTGGGGGGCTATCCCGGAAGAGAAGAGATTCCGGAGAGCTCTGCCCCCCCTCAGGGTCGTCCTCCCGCAATCTCTTTCTCTTGAAAGGAGAAGATATGCTGGTTTTCTCATTGGTGATTGCTTTATTAAGCTGTTTGGATTTTGGGGACTGACCAGTCCGGCTGGCCCGGTCAGTCTCATTCAGTGATTCCATGGGAATATCTGGGGCGCGGTCAGAACCGCTTGCTGTTTGGTCCATATTAAGGGACCAATCTTGCTCCCTCAGAGCAGTGGTATCCGTTGGAAGGTAGTTATCTACCCAGATGAATGTTTCCCGCCTATCAGCAAAGGTGGTGTTTGGCAGTTTGTGTTTAGCAACTTGGCTCATCACTTACAAGGTACGGTACGGTCACCAAGAAAAAACAAGCCAAACAGCTCAGGGTTAAAAAGGCAGGATATATAAAAGCAGGGTAACAAAAGCGTCCCTAGACAAAGAGTGAGCTGAAGCTCACCCCTCTAGCGACTTTCACTTCTCTCCCGAGAATCACGAGGACTCCTGCGGGGCGAGTGAGAACGCCACCAAGGGCAGCTAGCCCCCTTTCTGGACCCACGCCAAGAGCAGAGGGAGCTGTGTCGTGTGTTTAAGACACAACGAAAATGTGATTGTCCCCCTTTACCCTCAGGAATTCGGGAGAAAATCGCTATTTGAGCACTGACTTGGCTATGTAAGCTCGAGGTGCGTTAAAGCAGTCGCTATGTAATCAGCATGTTTGCTTGTGAAAGAACGCACTCTACGGGCCAGCAACTGCAGTGAATTACTCGTGCTGAGTGTGACATGACATGCACGTGACAGAACACGACAATGACATGTCGATGATGATGATAAAATCGTTTATTTAACGTCACTCTGTAAAAACATTGGCGACATTTGTCTTAGATTAAGAACACACACAGGCACGCACACAAACTTTCCCTTAATGTACAGTGGTTCACCACCCTCCCGCCCCCCGCACACTCTCGCTCATCTAATTAAAAATGGTGTTAAGAGATACTTGGATATAAAATGGTATTTTTTAAAAGTTCTGATAAAAATATATAGTAGCTGTATGAGAAGCAATGGCGTCAGCCGCAGCAATGTCTATTCATATCCAGGGACCAAGTGGGTGCGTGTGCATAAGTCCAGCAATAAGTTTGGGACCTTGCCACCCAAGGTCTTTATTAAAACTTAAAAGATAGCTTAATTTTTCCTTTGAGGTATTTGGCAGAATATTTCTATTTGAGTTTATAAACTGAGTCAGGGGTTGAAAGTGGCATGAGTTCAAATCACACTCCAAAGTCAAATGAGCAATGGTGAGGTCGGATTGACAGGTGCATTTAAGCTCTAGAAATTGGTAATTCCCAGCTTCTGCCCTTAGGCGGTTAATCCTTTTTATTACACGTGGGCATGCATTATAGGTGTTCATCTGTTTTGATGGGGCTTCCCGAATGAGCCAGCCAGAGCTTATAGCCTTGTGCATATATTTGTTCCTCCATTCTCTCCAGAGAAGAGAGTCTGTAAGGCTACTGATCTCAGAAGCAGACAATGGCAGGTCTACCTCGGAGGCGCCTATGCCTTGGGCAGCTTCTTTAGCGGCTTTGTCCGCTTTCTCGTTGCCAGGCACGTTCACGTGTGCTGGACACCAGACCAGGTTAATCTCGCTTCCTTTTTTTATAATTTTATTTGCCAGCTCCTTTATGGCAATGACAAGATCATGTCTTTTTGATCTTTTGTTAGATCTTAATGCTTCAATGGCTGCTTTGGAGTCAGAGAATATAGCTATCTTTTGAGGAGGAGTGTTCTTGAGATTGAGATGAACAAGCGACATGCAGATGGCAAGGAGCTCAGCTGAGAAGATCGAGTTTCTGTTGCACAGTTTAAATTTCCCAGTCATGTCATCGCTGGGGATTACAAAAGCTGCGCCAGCCTTCTTGTCATCCAACACTGACCCGTCTGTGTAAACATGAACATGGCCTTTGTATACAGTATCAATGTGCTCAAGGGCTTGTGTCCTGAGTAATAACTGATCATCCTTTGTAGCTGTGCAATATTCTGTGTCAAAATTCATTTCTTTCATTGTCCATGAGGGATCACGAGATATGGGGTTTTGGGCCACATCATTTGGGTCGACACTGATTTCACTAAAGAGTGAAGCATTGAATTGAGCCAGTGAGGAGAAAGTAGTGCCAAAGTGGGCCTTTTTGTTTTGGATATGATTGTAATGCGGTTGTAGCTCCTCTTTTGTTGAGTTTTGCACTGTGTTGGCTCGAACATTGTAATCTGCGCAGCACTTACGCCGCCACATGTCAAGAGGGAGGAATCCTGCTTGGTGGTATACAATGGCCTGCTTTGAATGCCTTGGGTGTCCGAGGGCAAGCCGAAGGGCACGACACTCCGCTGACTGTAGCTTATCAAGCCATTTTCGAGCCGACGAGAAGTAGGCCTCCTGTCCATATGATAGTCTTGATCTTATAAGAGCTCTGGTGATGTTTGTTAGAATAACTGGGCACTTTGCCCATGGTTGGGCAGCCAGTATTTTAAGAAGGTTGATGGTCTTATTTGCTTTGCTTAAGAGATACTTTAAGTGAGCAGTCCATAGTCCATTTGAGGTGAAAAGTACGCCCAGATATTTCACCTGCTGACTGGGTGAGACAACAGATTTATCTAGTGAGAACTGTATCTTTTCTCGATCTTCCAGTTTTCGGTTTGTAAAGACAACGAATACAGTTTTCTCGGCAGAGAGAGTGAAGCCATTCTCCCGCATATAGTTCGCAATGTTATCTATAGCTGTTTGCCACTCTTTAGAGAATTTGTGTTCTGTTTTATAGGTTTTGTTTTGATACTCTTTGCATAGAGCAATATCATCCGCATAAAGCGTCAGTTCGGCTCCATGTGTTTTAATTGTCGATATGTCATGCAGCATAATGCTAAAAAGCAGTGGTGCTATTACTGAGCCCTGTGGCACTCCCATGTCAACTTTGCGAGTGGATGATTTGGCACCTTTATAATCAGTTTGAAAGGATCTGTTCAGTAGAAAGCTTTTTATGTATTGAAAGATATTACCACTGATGCCTAATTGCTTGTCGACGACGCCCTAGGTAACACATCACAAACAGAACTGTGCAATACACAGGTGTTTTCTACAGACACACTCAAACACACACACACACAGAAGCCGTATATATATATATATATATATATATATATATCTATATCTATTGTATAAATATATAGAGATAGATGAGAGTGTATTTTTCGCGTGGCTATAAATTGATTCGACCTTTGCACTTTTACAGTGAGGATAATTTACGGGTCCAATTTACGTTCTGGACACTGCGGTGACCTTCTAAAAATAGTAACAGAACGCCGGGAATATCCGAAGATGCCCCCTCACTATAGTGCACCATACGAAGGAAGGGAGGTAAACGCTGAAAACATGGAGAAGATAAGGAAGAGTTATGCCGTAGTTGATCCCCCAAAAAACCAAAATCCACCAATAACTCCCTAACCGTGTGTTTGACTGGTCCCAATTTTTGTAAGGACCGTCTCAGGAATGTATAGAACCTGTTCACCAAGTTTGGTGACGATCGGTCCGTTCATTCTTGAGATCTACTTGCGAACACAAACAAACACACACACAAACAAACAAACAAACAAACACACAAACAAACAAACACACAAACAAACAAACAAACAAACACATCGACCGAAACCTATACACACCCCTATACCGGGGGTGTAAATAGACAAACACGCTCACTCACACATACGCACATACACTCACGCTCTTCGTACATGCTTAAATTAGCCTTTTAAAACTACTTAGTAGGATGCTTGGTGCATCCCGGGGGGCCACTGCCCATAGAAGAGAGAGAGAGAGAGAGAGAGAGAGAGAGAGAGAGAGAGAGAGAGAGAGAGAGAGAGAGAGAAAGAGAGAGAGAGAGAGAGAGAGAAAGAGAGAGAGAGAGAGAGAGAGAGAGAGAGAGAGAGAGAGAGAGAGAGAGAGAGAGAGAAAGAGAGAGAGAGAGAGAGAGAGAGAGAGAGAGAGAGAGAGAGAGAGAGAGAGAGAGGCGATTTGTCCTTCGCTAGGGGTATGCAGTGCCTTTGCATTGCATGTCTACTTAATTGATATATTCCCGTTTGCAAAAGACGGGGCGGAACTGTCACTGACAATGTTTTTCATCTGTTTAATTGACATGTTTGTTACATAATATGTGACTATGTCCGGACTACGGGAGTGCATTTCTGCTTAGTAAATACACATTTCAATACAATTGGATTTACATCTAGAGATGAACATTCGATTTTTAATGACAACTTTGTGTTAATACTGGTTTGATGACCTGTACTTTGTGTTGCAGCACCCACCAGCACAACCCCCGGAGACACGGAATCCCGTTCATCGAGCACTCTGGTCATCGGTCTGTGTGTGGCAGGGTGTGTGTGTGTCGTCATGGCAGCAGTTGGATATTACTGCTTCAGGAAACGTAGGCCAGGAGGTCAAAACGACGCCCCTCCAGCCAATGCCCCTCGAGACAATTCCCCTCCAGCCAATGCCCCTCGAGACAACGCCGCTTCAGACAACGCATCTCCAAACAACGCCGCTCCAGACAACGGCCCTCAAGGTGCTGATACCGCTGAGCTCGACGAGTCCAATGTCGCTGGTTCAGAGGCCAGTGAAGCTAGTGAAGACACAACCCAGGACACTGCATCACACGTATCTGAAGTTTGAATAAGAGCCTGATTAAATTTCCATTTTCATTTTCCATCAGTTAACCATTGCTTATGAAAACATACAGCACACACACACCCAAAAAATAAAATAAAACCAAAAACCTTTTCGCTGTTGGGGCAGTTAGAGGCATTTATTTGGTTCATTATATCCCGCAGTGGACACACTCAATCCATTATCACTTAAGCGTCAACGATTACAGATTCTGTCTGTACAAATTTGATTTAACACCTGAAAACGCTACACACAAGAACCATTGACATACATGTATACAACTTCTGGCTGAGCCAAATTATGCAGCTGATGTGATACCAAGTTTTATAATGTTTTAGATAGAATGGAGGTTGATAGTATTTGACTCAATATGCATCACCCTAGGACGTCCTATATATTATTACTAGTATTGTTTATGTTTACATCAACAGATATATAACTACGATTTGATATATGCATATAGAAAAGACAACTCGTTTAGTGTTGTGCTATGACAAAAGAAGTCAAGACTTAATAATAATAATAATAATAAATGAGCATTTATATAGCGCAACATCATAACTTTACAATTATGCTCTTTGCGCTTGACACATTTAAAATTAAAAACACAGTTATGCAAGCATTTACATCTACTTAACGTACTTACATCTGCTGGATGTGTTTGTTATTTAGTCATGCCCATACAATTTACAATCACAACTGTTGTACAAAAGATGATATTATACACGTAAAATGTATGAAAACGTGTCCAGGACTGTTTGTTTTTAGTGTGTCAGTTTAATTACATTAACAAGTGCACATGCAATTAGCAATGTACAGATTGACAATATCGTAAGGCAAAGTCCAGAAAAGTTAACTTCTATTTTTATCCGTTTTTACATTTAGTCAAGTTTTGACTAAATGTTTTAACATAGAGGGGGGAATCGAGACGAGGGTCTTGGTGTATGTGTGTATGTGTGTGTGTGTGTGTGTGTGTATGTGTGTGTGTGTGTGTGTGTGTGTGTGTGTGTGTGTGTGTGTGTGTGTGTGTGTGTGTGTGTGTGTGTGTAGAGCGATTTAGAGTAAACTACTGGACCGATCTTCATGAAATTGTTCAGGAGAGTTCCTAGGTATGATATCCCCAGACATTGTTTTCATTTTGTTGATAAATGTCTTTGATGACGTCATATCCGGCATTTTGTAAAAGTTGAGGCGGCACTGTAACACCCTCATTTTACAATCAAATTGATCGACATTTTGGCAAAGCAATCTTTGATGAAGGCCGGACTTTGGGATTGCATTTCAGCTTGGAGGATTAAAAATTAATCAATGACTTTGTTCATTAAACATCTGAAAATTGTAATTAAAATTATTTTGATATAAAATGATCCAAAATTACGTTTATGGTATTCTTCATCATTTTCTGATTCCAAAAACATATAATTATGATATACTAGCAGTCAGGCCCGGCTTCGCCCGGGTGTTTCTACTCTCCCCTCTCTCAGAAACCTCTCGAATCTTATTCCAATGTGGAAAAGAAAAATGACAGTGTGAGCTCATACATTTGGATGTATAGGCAAGGCAAGTTTCTATTTGGTTCAACGTGTTCTTCGTGATTTGCTTACCCCTTCTCACACCCACTGTAGTCACCGTCTGATCAAAGCACGCATAGGCCTACCTCATGAGTGAGCGCGTCATACCTTTTTGAACAGGGGAGAGAAATCTGTAAATTCTCGTGATCTTTCACTGAGGCGATCGTTTCGTAAACATTATTCGCGATGATCTGGAAGGCAGGGTGGGGGAGCAGGGGGCAGGGTTAGTGTGTGTGTGTGTGTGTGTGGGGGGGGGGGGCGGGATGATAGCGGGCGGGGGGTAACCCTTGAGAATGACACGGTATACTGGTTTGATGAGAGTTACCTCCCTTCCGTGGGTGACAAACCATGACTTACCTCCCTCGCACTATATAGACTGTATTGATAGATGGGGAGGGTAATTATCCGAGGAAGGAAACAATGTCAGGGTTAGTGTGTGTGTGTGGGGGGGGGGGGGGCGGCGGGATGATAGCGGGCGGGGGGTAACCCTTGAGAATGACACGGTATACTGGTTTGATAAGAGTTACCTCCCTTCCGTGGGTGACAAACCATGACTTACCTCCCTTGCACTATATAGACTGTATTGATAGATGGGGAGGGTAATTATCCGAGAAAGAAAACAATGTCTGGAGAAACTAAAACCCAGGTGCACATTTGTGGGTCCAGGGCAGTGTGCATGCAAAATATCTTGTGCTTATCTTTTGCCATCTCTGAGGTATGGCGACCACAGACAGACAGACACACACACTCACACACACACAGACAGACATACACTCTCTTTTATTTATATATGTATAGATTCGGATTAAAAACAAGCTCTGAAAATTAAAAATATAAAATTATGATTAAAATTTAATTTCCGAAATCGATTTAAAAACAATTTCATCTTATTCCTTGTCCGTTCCTGATTCAAAAAACATATAGATATGATATGTTTGGATTAAAAACACATTCGGAGAGTTAACAAGAATAGAGATATAGAAAAGTGTGCTATCTCAGCGCAACCGCTACCGTGCTTTTCTGAATTGTTAATTTCACTGCCTTTGCTACGAGCGGTGGACAGACGATGCTACGAGTGTACGGTCTTGCGGAAAAATGCAATGCGTTCAGTTTCATTCTGTGAGTTCGACTGAGCTTGACTAAATGTTGTATTTTCGCCTTACGCGACTTGTTCTATTTACATTCATTTTAACTGGGTTTTTTACCCATTCAGATTGTCACGATTAGGTGACAGGGATCAAGAAAAGGTCACTCGGTGGGGTGCCCTCTCTTGATCCAGTGCGACAGAAAGCGTCCGTTTTCTGTTTTCACCGGATGTGGTTTTTGCTGACAGCGCAGGACGACCACGGATGTTTCGTGTTGCACGCTTTTCACGGGGATAATTTTGCTTGGCGAGGCAGAATTGTCGATAGCTGAACTTGTTATGTGACAAGGTCAGTCACGTGTTATTCTCAAGGTTGTCTGTCTGAGACAAGGATTTTCACACTCGAAAACTCAGCGCTGGGGAGAACGGTCGGTGTCTTATATTTCCTGCGAGTTTGATGGACTTCATCGCTTTGATTTCTGGATTGATATTCAACGCGCCGCTCTGCATATGTACAGGAGGGCTTCAGGAAACTTCAGTTTGAGACCACTTTCTCTCCGTTCACATTGCGGTCTGACGTTGACGGGTCGTCATATTCTCTTCGCTGTGCGGTGAGGTAATTTCACGGCATAAAGTATTCAGCAAGAGGCGAATGGGGTATCGCTGTTGACGAACAGGTGCCATTCAAAGGAGGAAGCAGTTTTCGCTTCAAGGAGAGTGCTACCTACATAGGCTTTTGAGGTAATAAATCATTATTTAATGCTGTTGACGAGTCTGTGTTTGTGGATTGAAATACTCTCTGTTGTTCTTTCCAGGTTAGCGCATATTTTGCTCTTTGTGACGCTAAAATACTTATCTGTATATGGTTTTTGCAGATATGTGACCCTCCACCACGAAATGAGTCGCATGTCACCTCACGCGGTTCTGCGCTAGGCATAATATAAGTCCGGGGGGTGTCTAGTAACAGTGTGAGGGTCACCATAGTCACAGGCTTATAACTCGAAAAGTGTTCACTCTTTTCTAAAACGGTTTTCACCACTGGATAGAGAATAAAAAACTCTTTAAGAAAATGTAAAAATATGAAAATCATGAAAAGGTGACATGCGACTCATTCCGTGGTGAAGGGTCACATATGGAGAGAAGGAAGGAAAATGGCTGATTTGTTGTAAAAGTCCGTTTTTGCAGGCCCACGTGCTCGGTGAAATATGTAAGGATGACATGTTTAAAGGTGGAGGTTGAGGGGTAGCATGACATGTTTAGTGTACCGAGGTTTTTCGTTTGCAGCCTTTGTTTCCTGTCTTCATTTCTACCTGCCATTTTTGCGGGCTGTTATCTGCGGGACGCTACGGGGAGTGATGTAACCAGCTAACCGGCTAACCAGCTAACCAGCGACTGGGTGCGGCGCCTGATGTCTCCACTGTTCCCTGCTTCGTCACTACGCTAACCAGCACTTCATTCGACGGAGCAGTTGTGGAGACTAAAGACTAATTACAGGACGTCCACTCAGTGGCAGAAGAAAAGCTAAGTGCACCATGTCTTTGCACCCTGTTTACCACCGTTGTCATCTTTTCTATTTATGATTATACTCGAGCGGTGACAGCGTGGGGTTTGTGACACCTGCATTAACCAGTACTTCTAATAGTCATATTTTCCTAACTTTACACGGGATCAGCGTGTTACTATAATTTCCTATATTCTAACTGGCATTTACGTTTTGAACGTAAAAGAACATATTTTGAGTGAAGTCTCGAGGGAGGTGGCGAGTTGTTACATAAACAGGCGTCTGAAACTTATACTTTTTGTTGATTCTATTTAATTAAATGACTGCGAGAGTGGATCGTGGTGTGGTTAGTTAGTTAGAAGTAACTAACCGTTTCATAATCACCTTATGTGATATGTTGAAACGTGACACGTGGGGGCCAAGCCGGGATTTACTCAGTTAATTTCCAACTGATAAAGACCCACCAATTAAGGATAACTAAGAGCAGATAATCTCGTCAGTGCTCGACTTATTTTCTGCTTGGTGCTACCCCTTGTTGTATAGTTTTGATCATATACCACACCTTAAGCGATTCACATCTTGCAGGAAATGTAAATTGTAATTTGTGAGCTATTGTATGCGCTAACTGTGATTACTTCCCTTTCCTTTGTTTGTGAATCTTTGTTGTTGTACGTTCAGAGTTTTCCGTTGCAGAGAGCTGAGCGGGGTTAGCGGATTTGTTATTCGTTTTACTCAGTGTTCTCTACATTGTTGTTTCGCATTCTGTAACAGGTTACATTTCTTTCGTCTTGTTTTACTTGGATTTTTCTCCATATTTTGACTTTGTTGGAATTTGGGGGGGAAGGGTCCGAGGACTTCTGTCCTAACCAAGGCTGTGGGAAACATTCTGTTTCACCGCAAAAAGCAGCCGATAAAGTAGGCCACGGCTGTGGGAAACATTTTGTTTCACCGCAAAAAGCAGCCATAAAGTAGGCTACGCGTTTTGTTCTACACCGTTTGGATTTTTCTTCTGCATTTTCTGGTTGCTGGATTTTTGTATCCATTGTTTCATCTTCGCGGGTTCTAGCTTTAGCTGCGTTAGACTTACTTGTGCGATAAAGCTTTGCTAAACTAACCATGGCTACAGGGGGATCTCCTACGAGGAGAATAACTTTCGAAACTCCTGGTAGTGAGGAACAGACAGAGCGAGATGCACGCGCTAGAGCGCGTAGTTTGGTTAAGCGCAAGGAGTTAGAACGTAAGGAAGACATAGAGCGACAGACGAGAAAAGAAGAGCTTGACAGACAAGAACGACAGGCCGAACGTGACAGACAGGACAAGAAGGACGAACTTGACAGACAAGAAAAGAAAGACGAACGAGACAGACAGGAAAGAGAACGGAAAGACGATCTTGACAGACAAGAAAGGGAACGACAGGACGAACGTGACAGACAGGACAAGAAGGACGAACTTGACAGACAAGAAAAGAAAGACGAACGAGGCAGACAGGAAAGAGAACGGAAAGACGATCTTGACAGACAAGAAAGGGAACGACAGGCCGAACGTGACAGACAGGAAAAGGAACGTGACAGACAGGACAAACAGGCCGAACGCGATCACCAGCTAGAACTAGCTAGGCTACAGGCAGAGAAGGGTACGCTTACTCAGGCTAGCGCGCCGACGTTTGTTGCTGACCGTACGAGACTGCCGACGTTCGACGATGACAAGGACGAGCTCGACGACTTTCTACGCCGGTTTGAGCGTATTGCATCTGACCAGAAGTGGGCCACGTGGGCTAGCCGCCTCAGCACTTGCTTAAAGGGACGTGCATTGCAGCTCTACAACGCTTTGGATGACGACGAGGCGAGGAACTATCAGGCACTAAAGAAGGCGTTACTCCAGCGCTTCAACCTGACTGCTGAAGCCTACCGACGACGTCTGCGGAACAGCAAGAGACTGAGCGGCGAGCTGAGTCATCAGTTTGTGGCACGTCTGAATCTTTACCTGCGGCGCTGGGTGGAGATGGCCGAGAAGAACTGGACCGTCGACGACCTTGCCGACCTCATTGTCATGGAACAACTGATGTCCAGCCTGCGACCTGAGGTGGTGACCTTCGTGCAAGAGCACCAGCCAAAGACTGCTCAGGAGGCAGCCGACTGGATCAGAGTGCACGAGGACGCCCAGGCGATCTCCGGCAAATCTTCAGGCTCACGGCCAGGAAAATCGGGAAATTCAGGTTCTTCAGGACCCAAGGACGGGAAGGACGATCAGGAACACAAGGGATCAAGTTCCAGAACTGACATCCAGTGTTTCTACTGTAACAAGCGGGGCCACGTGAAGAAAGACTGCCATAAGAGACAGGCTGACCAGAAGGGCGTACATTTTGTGGGCAGTGAGGAGTTCAGGGACGTCACGAGCTCATGCACAATTCCACAACTCTGCGTTCCGTGCTCCAGGAAACACTTCCAGCCCCACTGCAACGTTTATATCAACGGAGTGAAGGGCGAAGGTCTGCGGGACACCGGGGCAGACATGATAGTGGTACGGGCGAGTCTAGTTCCAGCTATGGCCTACACAGGAGACAGCATCAGGGTGAGAATGGCCGAGGCATCTCACGCTTACGACCTGAACACGGCGGTGATCAAGGTCGTAACACCATTGTTCACGGGGACCATTGTGGCCGTCGTCATGGACGATCCTCCATGCGACCTGCTCATTGGGAACCGTGTCCAGTTTGTGGACGGCGTCACCAGGGAGGTTCCCGTTTATCGGTCTCCCGACGTCATTTCAGTTCTCACGCGGGCACAGGCGGAGCGAGAGGGCAAACCTCTCAAACCCCTACCTGCTGCGCGAGCTGCCCTGGGGAACGTGACCCCCGCGCTTCTCGCGAAGGCTCAGGATTCTGACCCGACCTTAGCTACTCCTCGGGAGCACGCGAAGTCGGGGAAGGTGAAGCTGAGCGGGAAGCATGGGAGGTCAAAGTTCCTCAGGGAGAAGAAGTTGCTCTACCGTGAGTTTAGCAACAAAGAAGGAACTTTCAAACAGGTTGTCGTGCCTCGCGAGTTTCGCGAGGGAGTCATGGCAACGGCACACGACTCGATTCTGGGAGGTCATCTTGGCACCAAGAAGACCACGGACCGTGTGTGGCGCCACTTCTATTGGCCAGGCATCTGCACGGATGTCCGACGTTTCTGTGCGTCATGCGATAAGTGCCAGAAGGTGGTTGCCAAAGGAAGGGTGAGGAAGGTCCCCTTAGAGAAGATGCCGCTCATCGACGAACCCTTTCGTCGGGTGGCAGTTGACATCATCGGGCCCATCTTGCCTGCGTCTGAGGACGGAAACAGATTCATCTTGACCATGGTGGACTACGCCACTCGATACCCAGAGGCGATCCCTCTGAAATCGATCGAGGCTACGCGAGTAGCTGAAGCACTGGTTACCATGTGGTCCTGGCTGGGAATTCCATCAGAAGTTCTCACCGACAGAGGCACGCAGTTCACGGGAGGAGTGATGGCGGAGGCATCACGACTGCTATCACTGGAGCAGCACTTCACCACTCCTTACCATGCTCAGTGCAACGGACTGGTGGAAAGGTTCAATGGTACCCTTAAAACCATGCTGAGGAAACTAGCTCAGGAGAAACCACGCACGTGGGACAGGTACATCCCAGCACTGCTTTTTGCATACCGCGAGGTTCCTCAGGAGAGCTTGGGTTTTTCCCCATTCGAGCTGTTGTACGGCAGACAGGTACGCGGTCCCATAGCTATCCTGCGTCAGGCTTGGACGGACGAAGAAGCTGACGAGGAGGTGCAGACGACAGCGACCTACATCGTAGAACTCAGGAACAGGATTGAAGAGACCTGCAAACTGGCTCAGGAGAACCTGGGAAGAGCAGCACAGCGTTACGCGCGAGGATTCGACCGCAAGGCACGGCCGCGCAGCTTCAAGATTGGAGAACAAGTGTTGCTACTTCTACCTGTCAAACACAACAAGCTACAACTTCAGTGGCAAGGACCTTTTGAGGTGACAGCGAAGGTGGGCCAGAATGACTACAGGATCATGATGCACGGGAAAGCACGCCTGTACCACGCCAACCTGCTGCGCGCCTACATAGAGAGGACTGCCTACGGGGAGAAGAACAAAGACCAGAAGAACAAAGACAAGAAGAGCAAAGACAAGGAGACAGAGAAGGTTGCAGTCATCAGGGGTGAAACGAGGGGTTGCTCGTTCTTGAGGACGACCTTTCTGTCTGGAAACAGACCATCAACCTCTGCAATATTTTCAGGTTGCAAGGTTGGCAAACGCCAGACTTATGCGCTGGGCGTTGATCCTCCAACCGTACCAATTCACGGTACGCGTCATTCCAGGCACCAACAATGTTGGAGCTGATTTTCTCTCTCGGGCTGTAGAGGAGAACATGACTGGGAGCGAAACCGAGGTTTCGTCTTGAAGAGGGGAGGTGTGTCACGATTAGGTGACAGGGATCAAGAAAAGGTCACTCGGTGGGGTGCCCTCTCTTGATCCAGTGCGACAGAAAGCGTCTGTTTTCTGTTTTCACCGGATGTGGTTTTTGCTGACAGCGCAGGACGACCACGGATGTTTCGTGTTGCACGCTTTTCACGGGGATAATTTTGCTTGGCGAGGCAGAATTGTCGATAGCTGAACTTGTTATGTGACAAGGTCAGTCACGTGTTATTCTCAAGGTTGTCTGTCTGAGACAAGGATTTTCACACTCGAAAACTCAGCGCTGGGGAGAACGGTCGGTGTCTTATATTTCCTGCGAGTTTGATGGACTTCATCGCTTTGATTTCTGGATTGATATTCAACGCGCCGCTCTGCATATGTACAGGAGGGCTTCAGGAAACTTCAGTTTGAGACCACTTTCTCTCCGTTCACATTGCGGTCTGACGTTGACGGGTCGTCATATTCTCTTCGCTGTGCGGTGAGGTAATTTCACGGCATAAAGTATTCAGCAAGAGGCGAATGGGGTATCGCTGTTGACGAACAGGTGCCATTCAAAGTAGGAAGCAGTTTTCGCTTCAAGGAGAGTGCTACCTACATAGGCTTTTGAGGTAATAAATCATTATTTAATGCTGTTGACGAGTCTGTGTTTGTGGATTGAAATACTCTCTGTTGTTCTTTCCAGGTTAGCGCATATTTTGCTCTTTGTGACGCTAAAATACTAATCTGTATATGGTTTTTGCAGATATGGAGAGAAGGAAGGAAAATGGCTGATTTGTTGTAAAAGTCCGTTTTTGCAGGCCCACGTGCTCGGTGAAATATGTAAGGATGACATGTTTAAAGGTGGAGGTTGAGGGGTAGCATGACATGTTTAGTGTACCGAGGTTTTTCGTTTGCAGCCTTTGTTTCCTGTCTTCATTTCTACCTGCCATTTTTGCGGGCTGTTATCTGCGGGACGCTACGGGGAGTGATGTAACCAGCTAACCGGCTAACCAGCTAACCAGCGACTGGGTGCGGCGCCTGATGTCTCCACTGTTCCCTGCTTCGTCACTACGCTAACCAGCACTTCATTCGACGGAGCAGTTGTGGAGACTAAAGACTAATTACAGGACGTCCACTCAGTGGCAGAAGAAAAGCTAAGTGCACCATGTCTTTGCACCCTGTTTACCACCGTTGTCATCTTTTCTATTTATGATTATACTCGAGCGGTGACAGCGTGGGGTTTGTGACACCTGCATTAACCAGTACTTCTAATAGTCATATTTTCCTAACTTTACACGGGATCAGCGTGTTACTATAATTTCCTATATTCTAACTGGCATTTTGTCAGTGACCATTGGATTTACGTTTTGAACGTAAAAGAACATATTTTGAGTGAAGTCTCGAGGGAGGTGGCGAGTTGTTACATAAACAGGCGTCTGAAACTTATACTTTTTGTTGATTCTATTTAATTGTATGATTGCGAGAGTGGATCGTGGTGTGGTTAGTTAGTTAGAAGTAACTAACCGTTTCATAATCACCTTATGTGATATGTTGAAACGTGACACAGATTCATATTTGAAATCCTGCAATCCCATCTCTTCAAACGCACACACACACACACACACACACACACACACACACACACATTTATACACACGCACGCACGCTCGCATGCACGCACGCACGCACGCGCGCACGCACACACACGCACGCACACACACACACACACACACACACACACACACACACACACACACACACACACACACACGTACACACACCAGGTCAAATTTCACAAATGTATCCGCCAGCCAGGCGAGTAATTTCAAGAAGTTCATTCGCCCGCTACATATTTCACAAGCCCGGTACATACGACACACTACAATTATGACTGCCAAATAAACTTATCAACACAAATATTGCAACACATTTTGCACATTAATTCACGTGTCGTGTCACCCAAAACGTTCTTTGTCATTTAAGGCCGTCCCCTTGGCACACCGTACGGATCAACAATTCATTTAAAAGGGATTACGAGACAGCCGCTCAAACAAGGTCCCCCCTACATCCACGTGAAGAAAGAAGGAACCAATTAAATATTAAGGAAAATTCATAACAATTTTGCACTCACTTCTTGACAACGTCACGGAGAACTAGTAGGGGTTCTATTTGTCAAAATCTTTCAAATTTGTGTTACATTTATAAAACTTGGCAGAGTGATAGAGTAAGTGATCCTAAAGAAATTTAGAAACACGGCCATTGCAATTTCTCACTTTCAGTATCTATTTTTAGAACAATTCAAAATGGCCGCCATTTGACCCTAGAAATGCTAATATCTCAGGAACCATATGCACTACAAACATCAAAATTTGCACACGCACTCTCATGAAGTAGTGTTGTAACATCGAACTATATAACACATGTTGTTATATATCCAAGGTCAAAGATCAGGGTCAAATAGAAAGTCAGTGTCACGTTTTGGTAAGTGACTGTAAAATGCTAATTTCTCAGTAACCATATGTACTTGGATCATAAAATGTGATAGATAGTATCATAAGGTAATGCTTTCACACCCATAGTTAATTCACTTATGTCATTGTTCATTCAAGGTCAAATGTCAAGGTCAAACGAGAGGTGCCGGCAGGTAATTCTAGGAATGCTAATTTCTGAGCACCAACATGAAGTGGGAATACCGGATTTGGTAAACATATTACCTGCTATGTATATATCTTCACATTATTGTGCATTAAAGTTCAAGGTCAAACAGGTATGCACCTGATATAATTATAGTTCATAACACAGGTGCTGTCCATTTCCAAAACCAGTCAAGATCCATTCAGCATGCAGGGACACAAGTGCACTTGCAAAGTGCTGTGCATTTCAACACAGCCTTACGACACCGGCACCGCATGCTCTTGCATCCCTTTTTGCAGCCACACTTCCACAGTTCACGGCATGTCTTCGAAGCCTCGTCCAGGGCAGTCCAGAATGGTTGCCAAGCACCATTGACAAATTGCCAACCCCAGTCGCCAGGGCTTGGAAGACTAGGCGTGGCGACTTCAGCCTGACCCCAGATATGTCCTCCTTGATAAACAGCTCTCCTTGCATGCTGCAAAAGGGCTTCGCTAGTTGGAGGAATGTTGTCGATCTGGCGGCCAACCTTTGCAAACAGGTGTCCCCTCGCAGAGTTGACATCCGGAAAGTTGCTTGTTCTGTCATACAAAAGTACAACATATCTCTCCGGCAAGGCTCTGTCATATGCGGAGATCTCTGTGGGTGCTTCTGACAGAGACTGGAAGGCCTCGCTGATGTCAGGAAACAGGTACCACACATCCCATGCTGTTTTCTTTCCAATGCTGCTGAACGACGAGACCGTATCACAGCCGCTGAAGCTGTGGAACAGTGGCAGACAGCTGGCTTTTTCTGGTCCCAACATGCTGGCGATGTCATGTGCAGAGATGTACCGGTAATTCTGGCCGACTCCCACAGCGATCCACACTTCAAGCCCAGGGTGACGGGCAGCAGCAGCAATGGCGAGCACAACAATATCAGTATCCACCGTTCTTATCAGGATCCGCCTGTGATTCTGAGCTGCATCGGAGAGGTGTACAATCAATCTGGTGTCAGCCTCCTCATGACTGCAGGGTGACAGTTTTGTCTGGGCATCAAGAGGGCGGTTGGAGAGAACAATGGGGCCTTGGGTTGTGATGATGAGTTTGTCTGTGTCAAGTTCGATCACCTTCTGCCCCAAGAAACTGAACAGTTCCTGTTTGTTTTGGTCGACACGGAGAAAGCTGTTCCAGTCAACTGGCATGATCCCATCACCTGTTACCCGTTTCCGTCGACCTGTTCCTCTTTTTTCTCTCATGCCACTCTTGAGACTGTCACTGGCGTACCTGTCCCAGACAATGTCTATTCGAGAAGCTTTCTGCAGGAGTTGCTTGATGTAGGGAAGGAAGACTTCTGAGGCATAGCAAGAGAAGGTTTTGCATGTGCGGGGCGTCAGGAAGTGGACAACTGCAGCTCCATCAACAGGGACAGTGTCTGTCTCAGGAAACTCAATTGGTGGGGGTGGCACAAGAGGTTCCAAAACCCCCAGAAGAGCAGACTTTGTTGTCGACCTCAGCTTTCCTTCACATGACAGCGATGGAGGAAATGCCTGATTTTCATGCTGGAAAAAAATCTTTCAGGCCCCCAGCATATTGGATGGTCCTGTCGACAGAAATTAGATAGCATGTGTTAATACACCACACACACACACACACACACACACACACACTCACACACACACACAAACACAAACACACACATTGATCACATGGTATATATCATGGTATATGTATATTCCCAGCGAAGCTGGAGGTATCCCGTGAACGCTATACTGTAATCGATTTGAGAAATGTGCATACCGAATAATACATGATAAAGAAGGATTCTTTGTGCCCGAAAATGGGCCACAGTTGGAGATGGAAGTTCACCAAAAATTGGGACCATACTAACAAGAATACGGTGGGTAAAATTGGCGCCCCCATTTTTTGAGCAAACGCCACCCAAGGCCGCTTTGGACGGGTAGAAATTCCGTAGTTTCCAAGTCTATGGACAAAGCTCGCGTAAGAAGAATACGTCACGGTCGAAAGTCTTTGACGTCAATTAATGCATCATGACGTCATGCCTCCCTGTAGTCTTTCTCTCGCGCGCGGTGTGTGTGTTTGTGTTCATTTTGTGCACATGTGTTAGTGTTACTGTTTGTGTGTGTGTGTGTGTGTGTGTCAGTGTGTGTGTGTGTATTTGTGTGTGTGTGCGCACCCGTGCATGAGTCTGTACTCGTGTGTGTGTGGTGTGTGTGTGTGTGTGTGTGTGTATTTGTGTGTGCGCACGCGTGCATGAGTCTGTACTCGTGTGTGTGTGAGTGTGTGTGTGGTGTGTGTGTGTGTGTGTGTGTGTATTTGTGTGTGTGTGTGTGTGTGAGTGTGTGTGTGGTGTATGTGTGTGTGTGTATTTGTGTGTGCGCACGCGTGCATGAGTCTGTACTCGTGTGTATGTGTGTGTGTGTGGTGTGTGTATGTGTGTGTGTGTTTGTGTGTGTGTGTGTGTGTGCGCGCACGCGTGCATGAGTCTGTACTCGTATGTGTGTGGTGTGTGTGTGTGTGTGTGTGTGTGTGTGTGTGAATGTGTGTGTGCATGAGTTTGTGTGTATGTTTGTGTGTGTATGAGTGTGTATATGTGTTTGTTTGTAAAGGTGTGTGTGTCCGTCTGTCTATGTGCGTATTTGTTTGTTTGCTTAACGCCCAGCCGACCACGAAGGGCCATATCAGGACGGTGTTGCTTTGAGATATAAAGTGCGCCACACACAAGGCAGATGTCGCAGCACAGGCTTCATGTCTCACCCAGTCACATTATTCTGACAACCAGTCCCAGCATGCACTAACCCCATAATGCCAGACGCCAGGCGGAGCAGCCACTATAGATTGCCAATTTTAAAGTCTTAGGCTAACCCACGACCTCCCGATCACGGGGCGGACGCCTTACCACTAGCCCAACCGTGTATGTGCGTATGAGTGTGTGTTTTGTGTGTATGAGATTTGTGTGAGTCAATGTGTGAGTGTGTGTGTGTGTGTGTGTGTGTGTGTGTGTGTGTCTGTGGGTGTGTGCGTGCGTACATGTGTGCGTATGTACATGTGTGTGTGTGTGTGTGTGTGTGTGTGTGTGTGTGTGTGTGTGTGTGTGTGTGGGTGTGTGTCTGTTTGTATGGGTGTGTGTCTGTTTGTATAAGAGAGAAAAAGAGAGAGAGAGAGAGAGTGGGTGGGTGGGTGTGTGTTTGTACGTGTGCGTAAGTGTATGTGTGTGAATGTGTGTTTGTTTATATGTGCGTATGGGGGGGGGTGTTTTGTGTGTATAAAGTGTGTGTGAGAGAGTGAGTGAGTGCGTGTGAGTGAGTGTGTATGTGTGTACGTGTGTAACTTGGGGTATGTGTGTGTGTGTGTTCGTGTGTGTTCGTGTGTGTTTGAGAGAGAGAGAGAGAGAGAGAGAGAGAGAGAGAGAG